>NW_019416633.1:417345-425191 GCF_000390285.2 Anoplophora glabripennis | reverse complement strand
GTCCTGCCGTTAAATAAGGGAAATTAGCTTGAAAATAATATATTTGACAGTCTGTAACTCCGTTATTTTTCAACGAATCTTGACGATTTTTTTTAACTTAAAGCTTTTTTCATAAGCTTTCCGAATATGTAATAATATATAACTATATCACGCTCGTGCGTCGTATATTCCATTTTGCAAATAAGGCTAAAAAATACAAAAAATCCAGGTTGCAAATTTGAAATTAAAAAAAAAAATATAGATTTCAACGTATTATTATGAAATCTACGTTGAAAAAAATCAGTGCGATTGTGACTAATAATTAATTAATTTGTTTATAAGACCATAACTTGTAAACTATTTAACTTACCGATTCCAGATTTCGTGTGAGTTATTAGACACTGATACGGAATGAGAGCATGCGATACCAAAACGATCTGGTAAGAATAACGCAGTTTATAAATGTTTAATTCAAAAGTCATAAATAAATTTCTTCTGTTTATAATTTTTGATCTAATCAATGTTTTTTGACGCTCGAGGGCTAGTTTTGTAGGTCTTTTGAAGACGAAAAAAAGAGTACTTTACTGTTTTCTCGTGGAAATGAACGCAAAAAAGTTATAAGCGAAAAACGTGAATTTACATAAAAATTATACAATTAACCACCTGTAAACAATCTTTCCTCCATTTTTATGACTGTGGAAACTAATATGTTATTGTACATAATATTTAACATCTGTAGTGAGAAATTCAACTTGCCGAAACAAAAAGTCGCGTCCAACTCTATATTTCCTGGACTATATGAGTAACAAAGTTGTCACTGATGTTGACTAGTTTTCGAGTTATTTTAAAAAACGTTGTTAACTTTTCATCCTTAAGCTGCTTATCTTCGTAAAAGGGAGCAAATCACTACCAGTTTAATTTTTCTTATATTTTTTTTTGTTTCAGGAATACGTGATAGAAGATTGGTAGTCGAATTACGAAACACTCTGTACAAATAACAATTTGTTTATGATTTTTCTATACTTTCGAAATTTTGCAATCCTTTGTTGCGGATAAGTTCTTCTACCAGTATTTGAAAAAAAAATTCTTATTACATCAATCATATGCCTCAGTTCAAGGGAAAAGAAAAGAGTTAATGTGCGACGTTTTATTAATTTCAACTTTGTATTCAAACTTTCCCATGTTATAAGTAACATGCGAATTAGGGAAACAGAATGAAATATGGCAGTTTAGTGAGGTGTATGAGGGGCCAGATGTGAATCGAGATTAAGTTTAGGGTTGAAAAAATAAATCCGCGCCTAATCCACAATGTAGATTAAGCATTTCAATGGAGAGATCACTGCATTTGACAGTTGTGATGTAGGTCGGCTGAGATTATGATTATTCGTAAATCGCCAAACTAATCTAAACTATCCATTTCATACCTAAAAATGTCCTCCCAAATGAATATATAACATGAGAAATGACAACAAATTTACATTATCTTGAATGAATCGGTACAAGGCAGATATTTGGTGGTGGGCTGTACAAACCATTCACAACATTAACGCGTAAAATTGGTCGGTAACTCACTCAATGTGCTTAACTCAATCTACCGTATAAACTGATCCGTTATGAGTTCATAACTTTCTTGCCGGATTTTATGAAATAGCTAAATCTTGTTAAAGCGTGGGTCGGTAGATTTTCGTTATTAACTGATCTATTGTAAGGTATCGCAGGTGCTGGCATGCCATACTTCTGCTGTTTTCCATATTTCAAGAAAAATAGAAGGAATATTACTGTTCAATATTTTCTTATCGTTTTAAGCTTCATCATTATAAACCTGTATTTAATCAATATTTGTCTTATCTTCCTAATAATTTTAAAGCCATTATAAATAATTAGTAATTATATAATTTAATTCACAGAAGGCTATTAGTTCAAATATTTTGTTGTCGTAATTTGTTTTACAGAAACCTTTTTATTCATACATTTCAGATATAGAGGGATGTAACAGCGACGTTGCGACAAACTTTTACACCTAATTTTTTTCTTAAAAAACAGTAGTAACAATTTTTCTTAAAATAATTCCTAAGGGCTTTCCAATTCTCAATAAGTCAGTCAGTCTAGTTTCTTTATAGTAGCTACATGCATGTAATATTTGATTAAAAGGTGCTCGGTGATTCCGTAATAATAATAAGTCTGAGGTGTTTCACATGTCAAAAAAACAGTTATTTTACATACCGGAGATAACAGTTTCATATAAATCCTATTAGCCTTTTGAATGAATACGTTATAAACAAATTTAAACGAAAAAAATCTGAATAACTTTTAAAAACAATAGCTATATTTAGAGAACGCAAAACCATTTCGTCTTCGAGATACAAACAATATTTTTTCGAAATCTGTAATAAAATAAAACAAGTATGTTATATACAACAATTTAATTTATATTTGAAATCGTTTGAACTGTGTTTGAATCAAGACGGTTTAGGCGCGGTGACTATCATAACGATAGCGACCTAATAAACAATAAAAATTAGTTGAAAATGTAATGTCAGAATTATACAGGGTGTTCCCAGTTCGGGTTGCCTATACCTGAAATGGATACAAAATTTCAATTGTCAAAAAAAATCATTATTCATAAAAATTTTTGCTTGTCCAGAAGCCCTTGGCAAGATTTGTTCAATTTAATATACAGGGTGTTCAAAAATTTGGAAAAGGTAAAAACAGTGAAGAGTAAAGTACCTTAAATCTTAACGCTACGTGAAAAAGTAATGGGGAAAAGTTGCTTAAATTTTATGTTTAAATATGAAAGCATGGCCTTCTAGTTAATACTCGACATTCTGGGATATTCTAGGACTCTACTTATTTTTTAATACTTTCGGAGAAGCCATTCTATTTAAAAAATATTGCTTTATTGAAAAACAAATACACATGTCTGCATATGAATAATTTATTTTTTTTACAGGGGATCAAAAACCTCAAAAACATTAATCCAACATTTACTTTGAGAACACAGCAGAATCAGTATGTACGCGCCATTACAAAACTATTCTACATGAAGTCCGCCAAGTTCAACACACCACCAATCTTTTTCTAAATGCAGCGTAGGTCGAATATATAATTTCTTCATTTACTTGGGTAATAGCTTCAATTATCCTGCTTTTCAAGAAGTCAACATTATGTTGCACTGGTTCTCTATACACTCTTTCTTTCAAGAAGCCTCAAAGGAAATAATCAAAATACCAATAATTTGTTGAAGGCAATTGTTATCAATAATTGTTTGACATTAGTTGTGTAATTAGATGTTGATATTTAATTTTATTCAAATAATGCTTACTTTACAGCATCGTATTTATCTTGTTAAATGTTACGGTATCGGTAACATTTCTTATAGCCAAGCAATTGAATTGTTTCATGAAAAATACCCACCAAAATCTGAGGAAACTAATTCGAAAATTTGATTTAACTGGTGATGTAAAAAACCTAAAAAGGTGAAAAAAGAGACACGATGACGATGATGCAGCCACAATACTAGTTTTCAATTCGGTAGAAGAAAACCCGAGATTGTCACTAAGGAAGATATCTAAACAAACCGATGTTAGCAAGACACATATTCAGAGGATTTTGGTAGAAAATAAGTTTAAGGCTTTCAAACCAAAAGTAATTGAGAAGTTGGTGATGATGCACATCGTTTGGAGTTCTGTTTAGAGATAGGAGAAAGGATTGTGGTAGATAGACATTTTCACAAAAATATCATTTTTTCCGATGAAACCACTTTTTCTATCAATGGAGTGATATCGTCGCAAAATTGTTGTTTTTGGTCGCAAGAAAAACCTTCCTTTACAGTTACTTCAAGAAGTCAAAGGTTTAAAAAAGTAAATGTTTGGTGCGCGATTCCTTTCAACCGAATAATTGGGCCATACTTTTTTTAAGCAAATTTAAATCATTATACGTACCTGGAGATGCTAGACACGTTTTTCTGGGCAGAATTAGAAGAAGAACAATGTTGGATTAATGTTTTTGAGGTTTTTGATCCCCTGTATAAAAAAATAAATTATTAATATGCAAACATGTATATCTGTTTTCAATAAAGCAATATTTTTTAAATAGAATGGCTTCTCCGAAAGTATTAAAAAGTAGAGTCCTAGAATATCCCAGAATGTCGAGTATTAAGTAGAGAGCCATGCTTTCATATTTAAACATTAAATTTAATTCCAAGCAACTTTTTTCCATTACTTTTTCACGTAGCGTTGAGATTTAAGGTACTTTACTCTTTACTGTTTTTACCTTTTCCAGATTTTTGAACACTCTGTACATTAAATTGAACAAATGACTATCTTGCCAAGGGCGTCTGGACAAGCAAATATTTTTATGAAGAATGATTTTTTTTGACAATTGAACTTTTGTATCCATTTCAGGTATAGGCAACCCGAACTGGGGACAGCCTGTATATTGTCATTCTTATTCTAAAAGTGTTTAATTCAAAATGAGCTTGGAAAGTGAAGACCAGCATTTACCAGGAGAAGTGTTGGAAGCGGCACAAAGCGTTGTTTTACAATTAATTCGTCGAGACAGTACGAGATTGCCTACAACGATTTCAAAGGGTGGTTAGTTCGAAGAAAAGTCACTCCGAAGCAGTAATACAAGAATATTTCGAATATAACATTAATAAAATTAAACCTTCGACCCCCAAAAAAATGTAATTATCAGAAAATCTCCAAAACTAATACCATATTTGAAAAGCAAATCAGTTGGATAGCGGCCGAAAAAAATCGAGAATTCTAACGAGAGATGAAATTGAGAAATTTTTACAAGAAGCACCTGATTTCTGCTGGAAAAGTTAATTCAAATTAATACAAATTGACCGATTTAACTAATTTTGGACAACTTTTCAGGTCATTTTAATAAGTGGTGTTTGTGGAGCTTTGCGAAGAGGTGAGCTATACCTACTAAAGATAACGATCAATTGTTATTATAAGAATTCTCGATTCTAAAACTCATACTCCGAGATGTTTTGTGATTTCAAGTCCAGACCAAATGAAGATATACCGCAAATACTGTGCTTTACGTCCGGCAGTTACTAAAAGCCGAAGATTTTTTGTGACGTATGTTAGGGAAAAATGTTAACCAAGTGGTTGGTGTCAACAAAATAAGGAATGTGCCAAAAGAAATAGCAACTTATCTCAATTTGCCTTATCCGAAAACTTATAGATGGGGCACTGCTTTAGACGTTCTTCCGCCACTCTGTTAGCCGACGCTGGGGCCGATGTTACCACCATTATACGACATGGGAGGGTCAAGAATTATTGTCTTATATACAATTCTTGATGGGGGTGGCGTAGAAGATTTTATACAAAATAAAATTTCACTCGCAAATAAATTGTTACCAGCTTCAGCAGAGTCTACGGAACCTGCCAATAATACAACCTGAGCAGTAAACTTAAATAATTACAGCAGCAGCCTCATTGAACCATCCAGAACTAAAAGCTACGATAACTGACAGCACTGGATTCGGCATAAATTTAACTCACTGCAACATCGGCACTTTTAATTTACTTGTAGTGCAAAATAAATTGTAATCGTCCTGTTTATAATAGTTACTGTTTTGTATTGAAATGTTCTATTACTTAAAATGTACATTGTTTAATTAATAAAATCATAAATAAATTTCGAAGAAATGACAAATTAATTTGATTTTTTGTTCTAGAACGAAAAAGACTATGGCGTTCTAGAACATAAAAGTATTTTGCAGTTAAGTGACAAAAATGTCTCATTTTATCAACTGAAAATTTAACGATAATGTCGACTTTTAATGACAGTTTTCGAAACATAACATTTTTTTTTCAATCGAAACTTCTCAGATCTATTCCAATGACAACGTCACTAATTACTAAATATCTTAACATCTTAAAAAACATATTCTACAATAGTAGACATAGCAGACAATAGTGTGCCATGGTTTTACTTGATTGTAAAGATATTAACATAATTCAAACAAATTTAAAAAAAATTTCAGTTTGTCACATGTTTATTAAAAAGAAATTTAGTAAAAGGGGCAAATATTTGTCAGGTAGAAAACATTTCAAATTAATCTAGTCCTACTTCCTCCTACCACCTAATTAAAAAAAGTCACTGGTTAGTCTCTGACTAAATTTTCCATGTGTTTTACATTTTCAAATATAATTTAAATTTAAAAACGGTGTAGTTCACGGTTGCTAAAACGTTGCGTTGAAAATATGGGTTACACACAGAGTGTTCCACTTAAGATTGTAACAACTTAACAACTTCTTTTGTTTTTGAGTATAATTTATTAGCAAAGATTCACTCACCCGCCTTAAATACAATACAATTTGTAATACAAAATAGATTTCAACAAATCTTATTCACAAAAATATCTTAAAGGATTAAATTCAAAATTTGGTTGAATTTAAAAAGGTAAAAATTTCATTCCAAATTGAAACATATTTTTTTGTTGTAATTATAGCAGCAATAAAGTACATATTAAGAAGTGTCACATAATCCTTTTGGCAACAAAAAATCAGTACTAATAATAATATTTTGACTCATAACGAAGCGTTTGTTAGTGAATTTGAAAATTTTCCGTTAATGAAATTTTCTTGTAAGATGTCTAATGAGTTTCGATTTTTTAGTTTAATTTTGATGTTTAAGTGGCCTTGAAAAAATTAAACTCACTGGACGATATCTTTTGAAAAAAAATCGGACAAAAACTAAAAAATATATGAGTGGTACGGTGTTAAGTAAAAACATAAGTATACAGGATGTACGGAAAAGAATGTTACATACTTTAGTGGCGGGTTCCGAGAACAAACGGGAAACAGGGAAACATTTAGCCACTATTGTTCATAAAAAAAAAATATCAGAAAAAAGTTATTGTTCCAAGTTAAATCAATTCAATTTTTATTTTCTAAAATTACTCCTTTATTGTTTGACTGATTATAACGAAATTGGATGTTATTACTGACTTAGAATATAATAATGCCAATTGTGAGTTTAATGTAGGGGGAGAAATTTTAACCTACAGCTATGATTTTTTACCTTATTTTTTGAATATTAACGTTTTATCATTTTTTTACATTAAACAAATGTATAAATTAAAATACACAAAAATACACATATTAAAGAAGAATACTCAATTTAGAAAATATAAAAAAAAATGATGATAATGTTTATTAGTTAATGATTTAGTAAAAGTTCCTTGCACCGTGTCCATAATCGCCATACAGTTGACGAACCTTTGCAAAAAAAGGAAAAACGTTTTCTTGGATTTTATTCATTGTAGTAAACATAAAAAGTAGATAATAATAATAATAAAAAACCTGAAAATTTGACTTTGATAGCAAATAACTTTATTCTAGTACCTAACTCTCTTGTCTGAACTAAAATGGACAAATTCTTCCCGTTCGTTCTACAGAGCCGTTACTGAAGTACGTAACATTCTTTTCCGGAAACACTGAATAGATAAAAAAAATCTACTTCAATTTCGAACACTATTTTTTCAAAAAACCAACGCGAATAATAAAAAAATATATAATGATAATACATTTTGCAAAAAGATATTCCAAACTAACGAGTGAGATTATAACCCATAAAATATACCGACATATGTCATATATCATATCATATGAGTAAGTCGCATTCCAATGATCATATTTATAGGCTATATCTTTTCAGGAAATCACTGATAAAAAGTAATTACGTAACTTTAGGCCAATTTAAGGCCATTTTTTATTGCAATTATTTTATGAGATTGCAATGCGATCGCCATAAATTAAAAGCTGGCACATTTAAATTTATATCTCCATTTTTTGATATAGCAAACTAAAACTTCCAAACGATACATAGTACATACATATATATAAAG
>NW_019416633.1:352066-417266 GCF_000390285.2 Anoplophora glabripennis | reverse complement strand
TATATATAATTATTTTATATTACTCTCAAATTGATGTTGAAACTAAAATTTACTTGGTTTTTTAGATATAATTTCGTTACAAGAAAGAGAATTAAAGAATGTGTTACTGTCTTTGCCGACAGTTATTGCAACGAATACAACCTTAACCTTGTATATAGAGATGACTGAACCTGAGGTTATCGTTTTTGTTATTATTATGATTATTAACTGGAGATATTAAACATAAACACTTGCGTGGTATATACCCGATTCCGAAGTACCACGAAAACTAATTTGCGTGACGCTCACGCTAAACTTATAAATGAACTCAAAGCAGGTGTAAGGTCAGTCTTAAATGAAGCTCGTGATTGTAAATAACAAGTTCACGATTGTATATTCGGCGCAAAAATATAGGTATTACTTGTAGAGTGCGTTGAACATTTACCATGTGTTTTAAATATTGTTTACCTTTATTCTTTTGTTTGGGAAATGTACTTGGAGCATCACCTGGTAAATACTAATTTTCAGTAATTATGATAGGTATCAGTTTTCCCTTCATATGAAGTAATTTTAAACAGGCCTTGCTACTATTGTATCATTATTCTTTTGCATTGCAATTACATGTGCTGCAGGTTTGTTTATGGTATTGAAGAAATATGATCATGTTCCTCAAAGATATAATGAACTCGAATGGCTTAAGACTAACAATTTGTATAAACATCATATGGCGATTTTTGTGAAAAAAATACTCAAAAACAATTTGCCGCCTTATTTACGGAATAAACTTTCTTATCATAGTGACAGATATAATCTTAACTAAGGCATGTCCATTTTCTTCAATTACCAAGATTTCATACAGCTTTGTTTCAGAGATCTTACTCATTCAGTGCTATAAGTATATATAACAACTTAAATGACTCTTGTAAATATATGCCTGTAAATAGCTTTTTAATGATTTTAAATAATATTTTTTATATATTTTATTCAATGTATACTTTATATGTACAAATTTTTTTGTAAACTTATTAAGGTTAAGTAGAGTAGCCTTAGGCTATAGACTTCGCCTGTAATCAATACCTATACCTTTAAATAAAGTCATTTATTACTATTATTTATTATTAATAAATAGATAATGTATGTAAATCTAGTTATTAAAAAAATTTGTTAATAACTGCGAAACTGTTAATTATACAAGTAGTCTTCGTTTATATTGTCTATTTTAAAGGTAGAACTGTAAATAAAATTGAACCCATTTCAGCTTATCTTGGTCGCGATATGTGCAGATCAAGAAGGGACTTCACGGTAAGAATGGCAAAAACAGGAGACCTTAATAGTAGGCCAGGTAGCTTCTGGCAATGAAGGTTTTATATTATACAGGGTGGCACAATTAAAACAGTCCACCTGAAATATTTTCAATGCAATAGGTTTTTCCGGAAAACCCCGAAACAGGTCGATTTTGATTTCAAAGGGGACATCTTTTGATCATAAATTCATGAGTGCAGGGTCATCCTCCTAAACGGGGTGGCAACCTCTTCAGGAATCTTAAATGACACATCATTTTAGAGATATTTCAATTCCCTTTACAGACATGCTGACATTTTTTTGTTCTGCCTTAAAATTAATGTAAAAAACCTGTTGAAAGTCATTCTCTGGGATCTGATCGTCGTTTTCAAGAATCTCCACAAATTCTTGCAGTTACTCGGGCCATTTCATTATTTTGAAAATACAGAGTGACAATTTCAATTCTTTCTGCAGTGGTGTAAACCATGATAATTTGAATCGTTTGTTTCAAAATAGCGAATAATAACTAATCTATGGATTTCACTACCTAGACATGTAAAACCAGACCAAACTACATGTAAAATTCTAATAAAACCCATGATCTTATCAAGACTTCGATGATAAAACTCATTTTTCACAGTTTCATTATCCGGTGAGTTTTGCAATTACTATTTCAAATCTTTTTTTCGATTTATTTCACCGACACTTCCAACAGTTTTTTTTTACATTAATTTTAAGGCAGAACAAAAAAGCAGCATGTTTGTACAGAGAAAATACTTTTAAAATGATGTGCCACTTTCAGGTGGACTGTTTTAATTGGGCCACTCTGTATATTAAAATATATGAGCCGTCGTTAATGCGTATCTGAAACTCGCAGATAAGATGAATTTGGTCAAGTAGTACAGTCCGTACAATATTTGTTGAGATAAAATTCTAAGAACTTCTGTAACAATTTACCGCGGCAAGGGCGTGCCTTGAAATTCTGCCTTGAAATTCTCCGGCATTGTGTTTCTACCTCGGGTGTCGAATGCGGGTGCCTTGAAATTTTCCGCCAATGTGTTTCTACCTCTGGTGTCGAAAGGGGTCAATTTCAAGAAAGTGATGCAGGGTTCTCCTTGGAATTCTATCTCAACAAATATCCTACGGACTGTACATTTGCTACTTTTAATGAATAATTTCTTGCATTTATTGCCTTGAAGCTTGTCGTTCCTTCTTAATTTTATTAACTCTATAATTATAGACTTCTTGCAATTTTATTTAAAAACATGAATAACACAGCCACACAAAAAAAAGTTGTCTGTACGTTTTATGTGACATAATATGTTATCCGTAGTATTTTTGCTTCCTGATCACGAATCCGGTTTCAGAATTGAGCGATCACATCACAGGAATTTTCTAACCTCAATAAACAGGTCAAAAATAGCAAAAAAAACGAGAAACTGCTAGGAAAAATACAATTTTTTTTTCTATAATCAAATGTTCAGTTATATGGTTAAGACCCCGCCGAATGTGAATCCGCGGTCAAAATTGATGGTTCTTTTCCTAACCTCAAAAAGACAGCTCAATTAGGGCCAGATATCACGAATTTTGATCAAATAGATCACAATGTTCCGCTATTAAATTTAGAAAGGTTTGATTTTTCTACTGCCTTATTAGATGCCTTTCTGTAGACCATACAATTTTTTAATAGCTTTCCCTATAGCTAAGTTGCGTAGTTTTTGCAAAAAAAAAACGTTTTTATGTAAAATACCGGATTTGCGCCCGTTCCTTTGTCGGGAAAAATATTGTAAGGGTATTTATTTTTATTAAATTTATTAGTTGTCTAGCTACACTATTTAAAATAAAAATTAATAACTGAAAAATTTAGATATTTGAGTTTAATAAATAAGTCTTTATGGAAAGTTACCATTTATTTGTAAATAAAATCAAAAAACCATAAAATCGCTACAAGTGATTAAGAATTAGCAAAATATGGGAAATGTTTGCTAGCAGCACGTATTTACAAAGCAAATAATCCAAATTTACAGAGATTCCCACTGTTTTGAAAATGTGAAGGAAAGGTTTGAATGAACAGCAAATGCGAATTATGAGAAAACTACCAGGAGACATGAAAGTAACAACGATAATATTTAGTTTAAAGTTGTGGCGTCTGCTGTTGAAAATCCAAATATTAGTGCCAGGAAATTAGTAGTAACCTTGGAGTTTTCAAAAGCTTGACAAATAAAATATTGAAGAAGTTTCATCCGTATCATATTGAAAATCAAGCACTGTTACCGTAGTTAGGAAAGTTATTAGTGAAATTGGAGATTAAAAAATTTGGATGAATAGAATTTTGAAAAAAGAATACTCATAGTCGCAAGCTAACTTAAAATAAATACCCTTACAATATTTTTCCCGACAAAGGAACGGGCGCAAATCCGGTATTTTACATAAAAATGTTTTTTTTGCAAAAACTACGCAACTTAGGTATAGGGAAAGCTATTAAAAAATTGTAGGGTCTACAGAAAGGCATCTAATGAAATCATAAAACACAGGGTGTTCTATTTGAAAAAGTCGAGATTTTTCAAATTTTAAATTATCAGGTTTGGCACGATTTTTTTTGCCCCCTGTATATCGCAGGTCAACTTTTGATACGTTTTTTGAAAGAGCCATCTTCACTCTACAGTTCCTGAAAAAAAATAATTTCTAGCTGTCATACAATCATAATTATGTCAACTACTAGAAGTGACGAAACATAAGAAAAAAAAATGAAAAGTCGATTATCTCGAAAACTATCAATATTTTAATAGGGATCATAACACAAAGTCCCGTTAATTTTTCACGTAGAATTCGATAATGCCATAAAAAATATAGGTTTCCATTTAAAAAAATTAAGTTGGTACCTGCCCAGGAAAAACTGAACACCCTGTATATGCAAATATATTTTCATTTTGTGCAGCTCGGGAAAGTAGGCAACTCTGTAGAAAAAAAATTGAGTTATATCTTTTATTAACCTAGGTATTGGACTTACGCGCACTAGGTGGACACGGTGTATACAGGGTGTCCCATTTTTATTCTGAAAAAATTCAGGTGTTACAGCTGAATATTTTTTTTCTTTCCTTGTTAATATCTCTTAGAGTTATAAACCAATTGTTCTCAAATCTTGTGTGGTGAACGCCACAGTGCACTAGTACTAATGCACAAAATCTCAGCTCGACAGAAAAAGCCAGTGGCGTGCATTCCGCACTTGCCGATACCTTTTATAAAAAGTATGTGTTACGCCACTGACTGATCTTTAAAATTATAAGTAATTTCAATTGTCCGTGCATTGTTCTGCTAAAAAGCATTCTTACGTTTTCTCCATAATAGGCACTGTTACGGAGTAAACCGACATTTTATAAAATCATCCCAGATCTTAAATTTAGCAGAACTGTCGTAATCAACAACTGAAACGCTCAGGTTTTTTTTTAAATTCAGTTTCCTTCAGTATTCCTTATCTAAAAAATGTTAAAGCACATTCCTGGTTAATTGAATATTATCTGTGATGTTGATTCCTGAAACTGTAGCTGTAATGTAGCAACGAATATTAAATGTTGAACACACAATGTTTTCTGAACACACTTTGTTTAGAAAATTAAGAGTTGCATTGAAAACAGTTTTGGTTGTCATAATAAACTTAATATGATCACTCTTTGTTGAGAAACGAAAACTTAAATTTACATTAATTGCTCGGGTCTAGTTTATTATAAAATACCATTAAGTGCTTTAATAATGCCATATAAATTTTCAAATGCTGAATATGTTGATATCTGTTACGGATTGTGTATTGGTAACGCGTTGGAGGCATCTCGATAATACAAACGTCCTGATAGACGACATCCAAATTCACCATACAAATTCATCCATGATATGGTAATGTAAGAAAAAACACAACATTAGAGCACAGAAATCAATGAATAAATTTGAGAATTATTCATGCAATTCGTAACAATCCTCGACTAAGCGTTGAGAAGAGCAAGCCAGCAGCTGCAATGAAATAAAAACAAGGTATGGAGAACTTTTTCAAAAGATCAACATGCATATCATTTTAAAAGTGTTCAAAATTTGCACCCTGGAGATGCGCAGAATCAAATGAATTTCTGCTATTAGTGGTTCAATCAAACCGAAAATGATGTTGATTTTATTAACTAATTAAGATCAGGAATGATTTTATAAAATGTCGGTTTACTCCGTAACGGTGCCTATTATGGAGGAAACGCAAGAATGTTTTTTGGTAGAACAATGCACAGACAATTGAAATTATTTATTATTGTGAAGATCAGTCAGCAGCGTAACACATACATTTTATAAAAGGTATCGGCAAGTGTGGAATGCACGCCACTGGCTCTTTCTGTCGAACTGAGATTTTGTATATTAGTACTAGTGCACTGTGGCATTCACCACACAAAATTTGAGAACAATTGGTTTATAACTAAGAGATACTAACAAAAAATGAAAAAAAAAATCAACTTCAACACCCTGTATTTCGGAAAGGGTTCAGATTTCGAAATAAGTTTATATAGCAAAGTCCCTTTAATTTTATTGTATATACCTTTTCCTGAATTTTTTCAGAATAAAAATGGGACACCCTGTATGTCTATCTAATTTCCTGTTTATCTCTATACACCTACCTATCTATAACTAAAAAATTAAAACAGAAATTTTCATGATACGATAAATATCATTGGTGCGAATGTTCAAAATTATGAAGAAAGAAAATATTTAGCTTCATCTAATTGCCTCAATAAATTGTTTTATTTTCATTTCAGATTGGCCAAAGAGTTGTCCCGATATTGTCACTCGCGAGCGATGGGGAGCAAGAACTGCTGCAGCAGTGGATTATGCACTTATTCCTATAAAGTTCGCTGTAATTCATCATACTGTTACTCCTGAGTGTTCTAATGAAGATAGCTGTTCGCAAATTTTGAAGAGTATCCAGAATTTCCACATGGATACACTGGAATTTCAGGATATAGGCTACAAGTAAGTATTAGTAATTAGAGAGTTATAACAATAATTGATTAAAACGAGTTGCTTAAGCCCTGTTCATATGTTTTCAAAAGGAGCAGAACAAATGATACCGATGAATCTACATCTAAAAATAACACATTTCCTTTAGAATGGCCTTAGTAAAAAGCGACTGTAATAAACCTTTTTAGTAGTGACGTGACATACGCCAAATAATAAGCAACCCCATAGTGCACATTGTCGAAGAATTTCTTAATATTTTTACTAGATCAATATTCGATTTTATGTACTTTGGACATAAGTGCCAAAAAAATGTCTTCTTTGTCATAATCTTAAATATTGCGATATTCTGGCATTATTATAAATATTTAAGAAGTTTCAAATCTCAGGTGACAAACTAAAAGAATTATCGAATTTATATGTATTTAAATTTATAGAACAATATTGACTTTTATAGTAGTTAATAAATTAAAATTTTACCAATGATGCTGAGCATGTGCATTAAAGATAATTTCATGAAAGCGAAATAGCCTCAATGGGATATCATTCAAGAAAAGTTTGATTAAGGTTAAGAGTACGTCTACGAGGGTGGTCTGAAAAGTTTCGACCTCAACATGAAGATGGCAGCACTCGTAAATAAAAGCTAGTGAATTTCGTTGTTCATCTGTTGACAGTTACTCACCAAAGTTTCAGCCATTTTGGACACGCAGTTGTTATGTAACAGTCGTTTGAGTGAGTTGATGTGAGTGTTTTTATGAAAATGGACAAAATCGAGTATTGAGCTGTCATTAAATATTTGTTTTTGAAAGGCAATACGCCTACGCAAATCAAAGATGAGTTGGATTCTGTGTATGGGGACTCTGCACCATCATTTACCACTACTACTTGAAGAAAAAAAACACTCGATAAACACAATGACACAACATACTTAGTAGAACTAGGAAATGCCAAGATTAAACAAAATACGAAAAAACAAGCTAATGATGACAGCGATGACTTATCAGCAAGATGTCACCTGTGTATGAGGCTATTCTTGATTGCCGAGATTGCGCATTAGGAATAACACGGCTAATGTTAAATTTTTACTTTATTTAAATTGAGGAATATTTTTATATCGTTTTTTGTAAGTTTTAAGCACATTAGTGTATCTATTTTACGAAACACGTATTGGTTGTTCTTCAATACTTCTAAATACTTTTAAAAATTAATTAATTTGAAGTCGTTTATTTTTATAGTATCTATGTAAATAGTACGCAAAGGTCAGATTCGGTCTGTATAATTTCTACTATGACAGTTTGTTGCGGGTTGCCTAAATATGTGACGTCACACTAAAAGAGTCTATTTGAAAACCAGATTTGGACAACCTGTTTGAAAATGTCTGCCTCTTGGAAGAAGTTAACATAAACATCCTCTAATATATTTTTTGCTATAACTTTTTTGTTTGGCACAAAACTGAATATTAAAAATTACGTACTTTTCGAACATTTGTGTCGTTCATCTTTTTGCCTTGAAACTAATCGTTTATTAATAAAACAAAACAAAATTCATTGTCATCAGCGTTATACCTCACATGATTGTAACAACCAAACCACAGACAAAATATGTAGCTATGGCGATAAGTTATATTGTCTGTGTAACAACTGAGAAATATTTAAATCGGCGACGGTCTTGCTAATTGCTATCATTAGATTTTTGAGTTTTACGAGTGTTTCCTGACATTTTCTATTTAGATATTTTGTTTTTTTATCATAAGTTTGGAAGAATTATGGCAAATATTTTTTCTAATGATGAATATGTTGACATGCTGCAATATGAATGTGGGAGAATACTGACCCATCTCGAAGGAAATATGTAATTTTTGCATCGCAAAATAGACCCCTAATTAATATAGATATATGTACCTACCTATATTTAAGAATCACTATATATAGGGACACCCTATCACCTTTCAAAAAAAAACTTGTGTGCAAGTTCCTCATCGAAAAATAATAAGGATAGTTCATGTAAAGTTTTTTCTTAGACGCCCTGTTTTCGAGATACTGTATGTTGAACTTGTTACTTTCCAAATCGTTTTTCTTAATTATCTTTAAATCGGCTAAAGATAAAAATGTCAAAATTTGTACACGAGTAAACATCATCATCATGTGCATTAAGAATCATGTGCAAACGGTTTTTTTCTGAAAAGCAGTGTCGCTGATACAGGTAATTGGAAGGATACAATCTAAAAAAAATATGTTTGAAGTAAAAATTTATTACATTTCTAAACGGTTCTGTAAACTCTAAAGCATACTACAAAAAAGGTATATTTGTTGAAATTCGCTAGCATGTACCATTTTCGAGAAGTTGCATAGAAGGAAATGGGGGCAACTTCAGTATCTACTGCAGTATTTCAAGTTTGCACATTTATTTAATTGTACAGCTGTTTCGTTCTGTATGTCTCCGAGTCCTGTGTCCTAATATTTTTCTGTTTTTATCACTTTTTTTAAGCATTCATGTCCATCAACAATTCAGTCCATTCAACGATTGTTTATTTTAGAATGGTAGTGTAGTAGTAGTTTACAAAATCTAAAATTAGTTAATAATAGATAATTAATTACCATAATCTGTTTATTTTGATTTACTTTTTTAAATGTTAGTTTACAACAAACTGACACTTAAACAATTTTTTTTTTTTTTAGTTAATAAAATGTTTTACATTTTAACTGTTTCATGTGATACGTAAGAAATTAAAATTATAGTCTTAAATGCAAATACTGTTGGTAGCTAAATGTCTTCAGCTCATTGAATGTTAAGGTCCTCTTTCAATTTAATATTTTGTTAATGTACTTGTGCCGCTTTATGTTATCAAAAAATATGGAACATCATTTTTCTCGAAAATGGTACATGCTACCGAATTTCGACAAGTATACCTTTTTTAGTTTAAAGAAACGTTTCGAAATGTAATAAATTTTTACTTTTAACACATTTTTTCTTTGATTGTACCTCTTCAATTACCTGTATCGACGACACTGCTTTTCAGAAAGAAACCGTTTGCACATTATTCTTAACGTACCGTTGATGTTTACACATGTACAAATTTTGACATTTTTATCTTTAGCCGATTTAAAGATAATTAAGGATAACCATTTGGAAAGTAACAACTTCAACACACTGTATATCAAAAACAGGGCGTCTAAGAAAAAATTTTACATGAACTACCACCATTATTTTACCATGAGGAACTTGCACACAAGTTTTTTTGAAACATGAACGGGGCATCCTGTATAATTAGATATTATGATTAATATAAGGATTAACCATTGATTTTTGTTTCCTTCAAATCTTCGTTATTTTTCATATGAATTATATTATTTCTAGTTTAGAAGAAAACAATAATTTATAAACGCAAAACTAAATATGTCGTATGACTAATTATTATTATTGTTCTTCTGTTGTTCTGGAAAAGTTCTCATATTTCCATTTAGAGAAATATACATTTTTAGTTTCCTAGTCGGCGGTGATGGGAGAATTTATGAAGGTGCCAGTTGGCATAAAGTAGGTGCCCATACAAGAGGTTACAATAGCAGATCTTTAGGACTTGCCTTCATTGGGAATTTTTCAGGTATGTCTTTGTCCATCTCTTTAAAAACTCTTTTGCTTATTACTCATTTTACAGATAAGCTACCCAATCCTACCCAGCTCAAAGCTGCCAAAGACTTTTTGCAGTGTGCAGTGGAACTAGGTGAATTAGATAGAAATTATCAAATGTTTGGGGCTCGTCAAGTGAGTGCCACGGAAAGTCCAGGAGCAAAATTATTCAGTGAATTAAGGAAGTGGCCAAATTTCTCCAGATCGCCTTAATTATAGGATGTCTCCTAATTTGACTGTCAAGCTTCTATAGAGCCGTAGATCAAAATTTCAAATTGTTAACCCCTAGTTCAAATGAACTAGGGGTCAACTTCGACTCCTTATTTTGATATAGAATATTATGAAGATATAGTAGCTTAAAAATGACATCTTGATATATAGTAGCTTAAAAATGATATATAATAGCTTTAAAATGATATGTAGTAGCTTAAAAATGATCTCTTGATATATAGTAGCTTAAAAATGACCTTTTGATGAATGTTTTTTTTCTTAAATTTGTTCAATTGCCATCATTCTTTTAGGGTAAAAACTTGCATTTTCCAAAATTTATATAAAAAATATTAATCAATAGGCGAAACCGCTTCTAAATTTGGTATTGATCCTCGTAAGGAGTAGTTGATTTTTGGGTTAATTTTGACCAAGTCACAGAAATTTAACAGTCGAATTATTAACGGACAGTGAAGTAATAGAGACGATGCGATACAAAAAATATAAGAATATATGATATTCTATACCAGTGGCTCGTGATAATTAGGAGTAATAGTTTTATTCCGGTAGGGATAATTTGGGTTAAGAGTTTCGTTATCGGAACTCAAGAGGAAACGTGGTACATTCTCGTAAAAAGCCTACATTAAAAATTTCAAACAACAGTTTAAATGCTGAAAGTAAAGAAGTAATAAATAATAAATCAATAAATAAATTAAATTTTACGTACATAGTTGTTATTTAATGTATTTAAACCGTACCGCAGGTACTATGAGAAGAGTTCTCTAACTTTTTAAATAGTGCGTACTCTCTCACATTGCGCTTCTCACTGGCTAGATAAAATTGGTTGAACTGTGCATACATGTAATACATGTTTGCAGTCGTCCATGTATTTGCTGTTGTTTCTCTCCCGTAAGGAAAAATAATTTATATAAAATCATATAATTTGTTTTCTAATAAATATGAAATAAATCTGTAGTTGAAAAAGCAGATATTTAAAAACAAATAAATAAGTTTCGATTTTATAAATAATTACAGTATTAAGTAGAAAAAAAAACTAAATAATTATATAGTAAGTTTTTTTTCACAACCTCAGCAAAAAACCTGGATTGTTCACCGCCTCGCCATTGCCAGGCCGACAGGGCATGTATTGGGTGTCGCTAGATACGTACGTAATAAATTGATCGATGCGAAGCTTCAGATCAGGGGCAGATCGTACAATGATGCGGATAGCGGGGTTACTAAAATGTGAAGTAGCCACTATTAGTAAAAATAGCATACATTAAAAATTACGACAATTTTAGATATGCGTCAGTGACCTCGGTAAATGTTGAACGGCCATTATGAGTTAGAAATTATTTTTGTTAACTTTTGCTGGTATTTATTACCTACTATCCTTATATATTTTATGGTAACTTCCACGTGAAGCGTTTAGTATAGAAAAGTAGGCATTACCTAAGTAAGCAGTATAACCATACTATATTCTAAATAATTATTTTCATTTATTTTCTTATGCGTATAAATTTGTTCTAAATTTTTTGGTATTAAGCAAATAGCATAATATAATTTATATTTCACAAAATTGTGTTTCTTCTCCACTTTTACGGTTTCTGAATGTGTTCAAAGCTGTGAGCTAAGAATTACTGCTCCACTCGCCATCTACCTGCCAGCAAATCAATTTGCGTCTCTTGAACAGAAGGGTGTAAATATTTCTGCAATTACATAATTGAAAATGTCCTTTTCGGTATACACCCTCATGTTTAGTTATGCTTTATTTTATAAGATGGTAATATACGATTTTGATTAGGATTGAAAATAAAAATACAGGTATAATATAGAGGGTGTTTGTAAATAAGTGATAACTATTACATGTTTATCACAATTAAACTTTGATTATACTAATATTTATTCATTTAATTGATACAACCTGCTATTAACGTTTTTATTAATTGACAGTTATATTTACGTAAAATAAAAAGAAACAATAATAGCGTAACGTAGTAACGGTCAAGTAACACAGATGGCATAAAAGTGCAAATTTGATATATTCACTTAACAATAAGTGCGAAATATATTAAGGGGTGGTTGCCGAAGTTATTTCGTGAAAAAAATTTAGATAATCGTAGGTCGAAATATGCTTCGTGTCCGAGATACAGAGTGTTTAAATTTTATTTATTTATTTATTTTTATTCATTATTTTAAGAGTTTTAAAGATATTGACTCGAAATTTGATGGTTGTATTTTATTTAGAAATATTGACAGCAACCTACTAGATAATGTATAAATAGATATTAAAAATAAACTATACTACTACTACTATATATAAACTAATAAACTTGCAATAAAATATATTTTATTTTTTGCCTCAAAAATGGTGCATCCTACGAAAAAATTGAAGAGACCAATTTTATTCAGAATTGATGGCGGATTTCTAAACAAATATCAAAACGGGAAAGAGTCAGTGGCGTACCATTTTTTTATTAAAAAATGTTGTGACATTCTCGCACGAACGCCACTGGTGCAAGTGGAAATATTCGGATAGCGCCAAAAAATGCACATTTATCCCTCCAAAACGTTTTTCAAATTTCGAGTCAATATCGTTAAAACTCTTTGAAATAATTGATAAAAATAAATAAAAAAATAAAACACACTGTATCTCGAAAATGAAGCGTATTTTGACCTACGTTTATATGAACTTTTTTTCACAAAATAACTTCGGCAATCACCCCCTAAAATATTTCGCACTTATTTACAAACACCCTGTATACGTCTGTAATTGCAATTTTCTTTTAACACGGAAATAATCCTTTTAACGACCTATTTAGTTTACTGACGTAACTGAATTGTAGGTACGGCACATATATAATTAAATATAAAGAAATTATTCAAGAATGTTCAAGAAAAGTATAATTAGGAATTACTATTGCGAAGAAATACTAGCGTTCTAAATATTACGGACCGTTTCTAACTAAAAAAACTGATTAAAAATTTGACATTTACGGTCATTCTATCAGCCTTTTACTGCGATTAAAAAGGTATATTTGTTCATCTTAAATATATTTTTTGATTATGTGTATGTGTGAATATTTTATTAGCTGCGCATGTTATACAGGGTGATTTCACTTTAAATACAAAAACTGCAGGACTAGATTCATTACCAAAAAATAAGTAGAGTTTGCTCTATAGACTTTTTTTCTGTTGGAGTCTGTATTCGAGATACAGGATGTTAAAGTTGACAAAAAAATATATGTTTTCTGCCAAATCTTCATAATGCGCTGACGGAATTGAATGAAATTCACTATAGCGTATTCACTTAATTAGACCTTTTATTGAATTAATTGAAATTGAATTGAATTAAATTGAAATTAACTTTGTGGCTTGTGTGTGCTACTGGAGGTGCCGCCCCATTTTCCTAAGAAAAAACTACGTCACTAGAGGTTTTTTGTAGAAATAATGTTACATTCAGGTTCTGCTAAATGAATGAAACATGTTTCCTGGTGTTTTTTAATAGTCGTAGCCGTTTAGGAGATATTTGGGCTTGTTTTTACTTCTTATTGAATTTTCCCAGTAAGCAAAGGTTTTTTCCAGGAAAAAAATGTAGAAGTTTTTTTCTCACCGGTACTATATGTTTTTTGGGGTGTCGAATCCGAATCTGAGGTTTGCC
Source organism: Anoplophora glabripennis (assembly GCF_000390285.2). Lineage (NCBI taxonomy): Eukaryota > Metazoa > Arthropoda > Insecta > Coleoptera > Cerambycidae > Anoplophora > Anoplophora glabripennis. The sequence goes on along the minus strand of NW_019416633.1, from coordinate 403,525 downwards.
ACCTCGCCAGGCGTCACTTTCACAAGGAAAATTGCAAAAACCTCACAATTTCGGCATTTTTTTCAGTTTTTTAACTATAACTATAACTAAGCGATTTTTAATTATAACTATGATATACCAAATTAAATGATTACCTGGTATGTCCAGGTTACATCTAAGGAATTGTCAAACGTGAGTGAGGTTCGTATTATGGTCAACGGGCCTCCTAGTTCAAACAAAATCGTACTACTCTTAAATCAAGGGGAAGATAACTATAATAGAATCCATGTTGTTCATGTTCATTATGGACAAAATTTATTATGTCTTTGCACAATAGAGTTTAATATTATTTAAAAAAAAAGAAAAATCAGAAAATAAGATTAAGAAGAAGTATACCTGCATAAGGTTCAGGATGTTCCGTTTAGATGGACCAGGCTGTATATCCGGTGCGACGTAACGTTTTCTTTTTAGGCCCATCCGGGCAGTGGACTGCTCGAACTCTTGAAGCATGGGCACTGGTCTCTCCACTGGAGAAAAATATTATTATGACATCTTGATCTGTGAAGGTATAGTTCCTAATTTACAGTGATAAATACTAGATTAGAATAATAATTACTTGTAATAGTATAAATTACCTTCGATCTTCTCAGGTGAAATGTGTTGATCGTCATCATTAAGGTGGCCATATCCCTTGCCGAGAAATAGTCAAATTTCTGGCGTTTTAGGTACTAAAATCTTGAAAAATAAAACGTGTAGAGCAAAAGCCCAAAAATAAAATCATTGATGTTCTGTTTATTCATTTTTACTATTTGAATTTACTCAAATAAAATAATAACTTAAAACAAGTGTTTGTAAAACATATGTGTTTGCTGTTATCCTAACCCCACATTTTAAGAATTATTTTCACATACTTATAAATAAATGTAAACAATTTTATTTGTAGGACTAAGCAAATATATGTTATAAGAATATTTACATGTGGAGTTATACAGCGTGTCCCACTAGTGCGGGAAAGTCCAATGTTAAAATGAGGAATAGGGAAAGGGAGGCACATTCAACCTTGGGGCACTTTCAACCAGTCTCCATTATTACTAAGTTTATTTGATTTTAGTTCTGAAAAAATTCATACATATGGTCAGTGGACCCATAGCCACTACCAAATAGTTTGGTTGTTGTTCTATACTTGTTGTGCAAGAAATAAAATAAAGTGTGGTTTTACCGAATTTAAGGTAAGTTTTATCTTGTCAAAAAACTATTCTCTGTCTGAGTCTATATAATACCATCGATTTTTTATACCAATATATGTTTATGGCACATATTTGTAGAGTAAAATTCGGGAAATCTCCTAACCTACAAATGTAATTTCAAGAATTCGCAAGCAATATTTGTTCATAGTCACTACGGGATAGATTCAACCACCGATAAACGGGGCACTTTAAACCGGTTGAAAGTGCCCCACTAGTGATTTTTTGTAGCTAACCAACTAATTTTAAATAAATTTTTATTAACAAATACAACTGCAGCTTTAGATTTTAAATACTTTTAGTAAGTTTTTGGGATTTCGGTTGTCGACAACAGGGTTTTAAACGTTTAATTGATAGATATATCTATTTTTAGATGGTCCGAACTTATAAAAAAAGACGACCAGGACAGATATTGATGAAAAAGATATGAGTAGTGCCATTAAAAACGTGTTGAATGCCGGAAGGTAATACCTCATATGCTCATACTTTTTTATGTGCCCCAATTTTAAATACAATTTTTCATATTGTAGATATGCTATCAACATCTTGTGAAAACAGCATTTCCATAATAGCTCCATCCTTACAAAGTTCTTTTCCACTTCCTACAGCTCCAAATAATACTTCAAGCATCTCCGTTGACTTACCTTCGACTTCTAACTATAATATTACCCCGGAGACTGTCAGGCCGATTCCCGGACCAACTATAAAAAAAACTAATAAGGCGAATAAACGAAAAGGATCGCCTGGAAGACATTGAACGAGAAAGAGAAAGACGTAGACGGATTCAAGAAAACAGGAATCAAAAACGAGTTCTGAAGCAAGAAAAATAAAAGAAAAATAAGCACAAGTAACTCAGGCACTGACGAGTCCATTGATCTTGAATCAGACGAAATATCGGATGATTTTAGTGACATAGAAAATGTTAATGATATAACAGACGATGATATAATCCAACAAAATGATTTTGTTGTGGTAAAATTTCCTTTAAAGATCAGCGTATATTGCTATGTTGGAAAAGTCATAGAAGTTATAAACTTGAATGAATATGTCATTAAATATCTGCGTCATAAGATCCCAGACTACAAATTCTATTATCCCTTAGTCGAAGACACATCTACAGTTGGCTGCTTACATTTTCTGATATTGACAGGTTATACTAATAGCTACTAAGCCCATTTTTATCAGATGTTTAGTAAGGAAGACTCTTCCGAATCATGCTCCAAAAACTGGCCTGCGTTATACAGGGTGACCAAAATATCATGTCAAAATTGCCAATTGAAAAACTGAATATCTCGAATTTTTTAAATGCTACACTGTATATTTTCATACCATGAGATGCAGAATTAAATTCTCTACAACTTTGCTATACCTGCTCCTATACTAAAATTCATTAGTTTTTCATGAAATCTCATTTCTGTGAAAAAATGCGAAATTTACAATTAGCTTATATGTAAAATAACGTATTAGGCTCCTGTCAAAGGATAATCTGGAAAATTTTCGATTCACATAAGGTTTAATAGAAAAGCGACAGTAATAATTGTGAAATGAATTACTCTAAAGAAGAATTAGTAAATAAATAATAGAATAATTAGTAAAACTCATGGTAACTGTTTATTGGCAAGTCGTATTTACCAAACTAATAATCCAGATTTACAAAGATATCCTCGTACAAAGTGTTTTGTAAAACTGAAGGAGAGGTTTGAAAGAACAGCAAATACAAATTATGAGAAGACAACAAGAACACACGCATGCAGTCTCCAAAACAGTAAATTAACATCGTGCATTTCTAACAAAAGTAATAAAGACCTAGTTAAATTAGTAATTAACAGGTAACCGCTCAAAATGTCTGCCATTTTTCTATAGACATTGAGCAATTCTACGACGAAAATTGCTTGACACATTTCGCAGCATTTCCGGAGTTAGGGTCAAAAAAGCATTTCTTATCTTTGCCCGTAAATCTTCTACATCTGTCGGAGGAGTTTCATACACCCTGTCTTTTATATAGCCCCATAAAAAAAATCAAGACAAGACAGGTCTGGGGATCGGGGAGGCCATGGAATTGGCTACCTATCCACTTATCTGGATACAAATCATTTAAGTATTCTCTAACCTGAAACAGTTTTTCTATGAATTTACATAACTTACATAATGAGAAAACTTACCGCCAGTGTGGAATGTGCAGGGGCACCATCATGTTGGAACCACTGACTGTTTAAGTCATCCGGAGGAATATGTCCCTGCAATTGGAGCAAGTCGTTTTGTAAAAATTGCAAATACCCATTACCAGTTAAGTTTCCTTCAAGAAAATGTGGTCCAATGACATATTCTCCGCATATTCCCGCCCAAACGTTGACTTTAAAGCGGTGTTGATGATCGTCTTGTCTTATTAATCTGGGATTATGATCGGCGTAATGGTGATAATTATGTCGACTCTCTCGACCAGTATTGGCAAAGGATGACTCGTCAGTAAATAACACCTTTGAAAAAAAAATTCATCTTGTTGTAGCTTTATAGTTGCCCACTCACAAAACTGTACTCGCTTCTGAAAATCTTGCTGTGTTAAGAATTGGTGATGCTCAGAATGATAAGGGTGGAACTTGTTTTTCTTTAACGTTCTATTAACCGCACTTTTGGAAATACTAATTTCATCACTAATTTCTCTGACACTTGTAGATGAATTTTGGACTGCACATCCCAAAATGTCAATTTGACTATCCTGATTACTGCATGCGTGTGTACTTGTTGTTTTCTCATAATTTGCATTTGCCGTTCTTTCAAACCTCTCCTTCAGTTTTACAAAACACTTTGTACGAGGATATCCTTGTAAATCTGGATTATTAGCTTGGTAAATACGACTTGCCAATAAACAATTACCATGAGCTTCTCCTACGATGTACACCATATTTACTAATTCTTCTTTAGGGTAATTCATTTCACAATTATTACTGTCGCTTTTCTATTAAACCTTATGTGAATCGAAAATTTTCCAGGTTATCCTTTGACAGGAACCCACTACGTTAATTTACATTTGTAAACTCGCATTTTTTCATAGAAATGAGATTTCATGAAAAACTAATGAATTTTGGTATAGGAGCAGGTATAGCAGAGTTGTAGAGAACTTAATTCTGCATCTCATGGTATGAAAATATACAGGGTGTTCCATTTAAAAAATTGGAGATTTTTCAATTCTTCAATTGACAATTTTGACATGATATTTTGGTCACCCTGTATAACGCAGGTCAGTTTTTTGAGCATGATTCGGACGAGTCATCCTTACTAAACATCTGATAAAAAAAAATGGGCTTAGTAGCTATTAGTATAACCTGTCAGTATCAGAAAATGTAAGCAGTCAATATCGACTAGAAAAACCTTTCAAGCGAGATATCTCAAAAACTGTGAATATTTGAATAGAACTATTCTACACAAAGTACCCTTTATTTTTNTGTACCTTTATAGTTGCCCACTGACAAAACTGTACTCGCTTCTGATAATCTTGCTGTGTTAAGAATTGGTGATGCTCAGAATGATAAGGGTGGAACTTGTTTTTCTTTAACGTTCTATTAACCGCACTTTTGGAAATACTAATTTCATCACTAATTTCTCTGACACTTGTAGATGAATTTTGGACTGCACATCCCAAAATGTCAATTTGACTATCCTGATTACTGCATGCGTGTGTGCTTGTTGTTTTCTCATAATTTGCATTTGCCGTTCTTTCAAACCTCTCCTTCAGTTTTACAAAACACTTTGTACGAGGATATCCTTGTAAATCTGGATTATTAGCTTGGTAAATACGACTTGCCAATAAACAATTACCATGAGCTTCTCCTACGGTGTACACCATATTTACTAATTCTTCTTTAGAGTATAATTTATTTCACAATTATTACTGTCGCTTTTCTATTAAACCTTATGTGAATCGAAAATTTTCCAGATTATCCTTTGACAGGAACCTACTACGTTAATTTACATATAAGCTATTTGTAAACTCGCATTTTTTCATAGAAATGAGATTTCATGAAAAACTAATGAATTTTGGTATAGGAGCAGGTATAGCAAACTTGTAGAAAACTTAATTCTGCATCTCATGGTATGAAAATATACAGAGTGTTCCATTCAAAAAATTGGAGATTTTTCAATTCTTCAATTGACAATTTTGACATGATATTTTGGTCACCCTGTATAACACAGGCCAGTTTTTGGAGCATGATTCGGAAGAGTCACCCTTACTAAACATCTGATAAAAAAATGGGCTTAGTACCTATTAGTATAAACTGTCAGTATCAGAAAATGTAAGCAGCCAATATCGACTAGAAAAACCTTTCAAGCGAGATATCTCAAAAACTGTGAATATTTGAATAGAACTATTCTTCACAAAGTACCCTTTATTTTTGATGTAGAATCCGAAAAAAATATTAAAAATGTGTGTTTCTATTTAAAAAACCAAAATTGGTGTCTAGCCAGGAAAAGTGGATCATCCTGTATAGTCGAATGTATTTTTAATTTGTACATTCCCAGAAATGTGGCAACACAGTAAAAAGAAAAATCCATATATTCATCATTTTAACATAGATATTGGACTTTCCCGCACTAGTAGGACACGCTGTATATAAAAAAGTTGGTATTTTCTTAAATTTCAGTACCTAAAACCTTGCTGGTTTGATCGATTTTTGCACCTGTTTATTCGTTTTACTGCGGCGTCTTTGAAAATACACAGATGTCATGACATAATATTCCCGTTATTTGATAAGCTTCAAATTATTCAGTTATTAAATTACTTAAATTATTTGTCTTTGTGGAAAACACTATTTCAAGAATATGGCGCCCTTAAGCAGTATTTCTACATTGGAGCACCTTCCTTCACAATTCAGAGTCTGGAGCAGTATAACCCAACCCTTCTGCATCTGCAATTACCCTTGCAGCCCTTCTCGCCCTTGCAGGCAATGAGTGCCAGAAGCTTCTCTGGAGTTGGGGACATTACGTCGCTCTGGATATACAGGTCCATCTAAACGGAACATCTGTGCGAACGCAATCCTGAGCCTTATGCAGGTATTGTTTTCTTCATCTTATTTTCGGTTTTTTCTTTTTTAGAAATAATATTAAACTCTATTGTGCAAAGACATAATAAATTTTGTCCATAATGAACATGAACGATGAACGACATGGATTCTATTATAGTTATCTAAAGTCTCCATTCTCGTTGTTTCAGGTGATAATTCTGCAGATGGGGACGAAGCATGAATATGAAAATTATTAAATAACGGCGTTTTTGCTTTTTTTTCGTGTAAATACAAAAATATTCCAAATATGTTTCCTTTTATCAATGTATAGATATATGGACCTCACTCACGTTTGACAATTCCTTAAATGTAACCTGGTCATACCAGGTAATCATAAAACAATTTATTTTAGAGGTGTTTGAAGTTGATAGTAGGGCACCAGCGCTCAGTTAGAATAACGTTTTTAACTTTTTTGTGCAAAGTCAAGAAATGCCATTTTCAATACGATCTAACGACATTTATGGATTGTTTACACTTTAGAGTTATTATACGCATTTGTAGGAAATTTTGTGTACTTTAATTTGGTATATCATAGTCATAATTAAAAAACGCTTAATTTTCGAGTTATAGTTAAAAAACTGAAAAAAGTGCCGAAAATTTGAGTTATTTTGCAATTTTCCTTGTGAAGCCAACGTCTGGCCAGATGGCAAACCTCAGATTCAGATTCAGCACTCCAAAAAACATATAGAACTGGTGAGAGAAAAACTTCTACATTTTCTTCTTGGAAACGCCGGAGCCGTTTCTGAACTAGGGATGACTGAAATATAATAAATTAATCTGTTTATTTAATGAAAACCTCCTGGTTTTAACCAGCAACGTATTACTAAAGTGTCCGCCAACTTTTCCCATGAAAAGAATACGCCATTGGCAAAATAATTTAATTTCTGGAAAAAACATCAAACTAAATAATAAAATAATAGTTATAATACTAAAAGGAGATCATCGTAATTCTACTAACTAATAATGCAGTCAATAGAATCAATTTTTGCAGATGGAATTTAAACAAATATGAGTATGTGAACTAAATTTGCGCATTATGGTCGGCAAATAAGTAAATGATCTCCTAAACGGGTGCTACTATTAAAAAACACCAAGAAACACTTTTAATTCGTTTAACGTAACAGTATCTGAATTTAATATTATTTCTACAAACAATCGCCAGTGGCGTATTTTTTCTAAGGAAAACGGAGCGTTACCTTCAGTAGCACGCCACTGGTTAATGCCACGAGGTTAATATTACACTCAAAAAAAGGTCTAATTAAGGGAATACGCTGTAGTAAATTTCATTCAAATCGTTGGACGCAATATGAAGATATGACAAAAAATATGTATATGTTCCTGCAGTTCCTGTATTTAAAAAGTAGAATTTGTTATATTGTACAAAATATAGAGGGTATGTTGTATTCCGGGAGACAGCGACACATTTTAGTCACAAAAACAACCACTGTTTGTGTTCATTCCGGAAACGGTAATCAGCTGGCGTACCAGCGCAGCGGTGGAGGTAGGCGCTGGAGCGATTCCCACGCGTAAAAATTTTTGGATGCATTTCATGAATTTACACATAACAAATTACTGTGAAAATGAAAATCAGTGGTGGTTAAATGACAATCTCTAAAACGTCGCTGCCTTCCGCATTATTAGGCGTAAATAATATTCCATATTTCATTTATTATAGTATTTATATCATATTTACATGTAACAGCTGCATTACTGTAGCTGATAATTACATACAACTGTTAAGAAGAATTTTTTATAATTTCGGTAGTATCTTGATTGCGTTCTATTCCATAATGAAGATTATCTTCTTTCTGATATGCCCAAGCCATTCTTTTACTTGTAAAATATATCCCCAAGTCCCCTTCTTTAGAAATTGTTATAGCTCCTGAAATATAAAATATGTCAGCTTATACAAGGTGTTCCTAAATATCATGTACATAAGAGAGGGGGTAATTCTTTGTTCAGTTTATTCGCCACTACCTGTTAAAAATTAAAGCTGGGATGACCCATTTCAAAATTAATAAAATTTGGCATTGTGAGATTATAATGAGTATTTAAAACACTTTTACACCTTACAGTTTAATTTTTAAACATATGCAGACCAAAGTTACGATTTCAAATGCGAACTGACAAAATTAATAGAAACAAGAAATTATCTAAATAAAGCCAGAGCCTACTGAACCATTTTAAGAATTTAAATTTCATCTAACGAATTACATAAAATCATGTTTTATTTTTTTTTCTCGATAATGGTCGCAGATATGAAAAAATCATAAGAGGCAAAAAAGTTTCTCACCAAAACATAAAATTCAATTTTGATTTTAGAATCTACCAGCGGCGCACCACTTAAGTTCAGGGGAAGAAAAAGGGGGCATGAACCCCGAAAAAATATCACTCTGTAGAATATCACGGCCATTTGGCATGCTCAATGATGTAAGCCCTACAGCGTAACCTATATTCCAAATTTGCGCTAAATATCTCAAAAGCTGTGGGAGCTATAAAGAAAAAACTAAAAAAATCTTAACATTTCAACACCCTGTAGATCGGTAACGAAGCGTTCGTGGACCTATGTTTATATGAACTTTTAGTTATAGTATGAAATAAGCCAAAGAATTACCCCTTCCCTTATGTACACGATATTTAGGAACACCCTGTGTATGAGTTTCGTAAATTAGTATTTAGTGTTTTGTATCTAATCGATACATGAAATTTGTTGTTATGATCTGAATCAACTTTTTTTTAAATGTTTTTACGTCATTTTCAATAAGTACCCATTTCTATTGAAGTCACTCTTGAATCCTGTACCAAATTCTAGCATACTGATAATCCTTAAGTTTATTAGATATTGCTAATTATTGGTATTTCTATATAAATGCCATTATACTAAACCTAATTATATTATAGACCTTATTATGTGTAAATACATTTGGATAATCTAATGAGGATTTTCCTAAAGCTCATTAATATTTCCCAAATACCAGGAATGTATTACCTGGTAGCAGGTAATATTTCCGGTGGAGAGGAGATCAAGAAAATTTTGGTAGTTAGTAACAAGTGTGTGGTTTTACAGCCCACTTGACAAATCTTTTGGAGTAATTCAGTTCAACAACGTGAATCTAAATCCAACGTGTTATTGTGCACCATTACCCCACAAATTGGTGGCCATGACGTGATCCGAGACCAAATATTGGTTTCGGTCTAGAAGTACATGCAAGCCAATGTTAGTGCGCGAAATAAACAACTTAGGCAAAAACTTCTGTAGTGTGCAAATGTGTAGTAAGTCAAACGGTAATTTTGAAATGTCCAGTTCAAATGACGCAAGCAGTGTGGTTCCAGAGCAACCCGAGCTGGATCGCGCAGTGGTAGTGCTGCCGCCGCATTTTTGGCCCAATGATCGAGAATTGTGGTAAGCGCTACGAAAGAACCAATTTTTGATCGCTGATGTCGTCAGCGAGGTCACCAAATTTAGTTTTGTGGTCACCCGCGCCCAACAAATAGTGCCAGTAGTCCAGTCATTACAGACCTGGAACAGCCTGTTTTGGGAATAAAATACTATTAGAAATTTTTCTGAGGAATATTGTTCGGAAATGTGTTATAAATAAAATATCAAAAAATCAACTCCATACTAGTTGGGAAACTTTATTTAAACAATGGTCAAAGTTATGAAAAAGTGGTTTTTAACTCGCGTAAAAAATCTATTATTCATAGCGAAAAGAGGTTTATACAAAAAGGTAGGTATTAAATAAACCTCTAAAATGAGACAAATCCGATTAAATTCATATAATTTGCTTATGCGCAAGAACTCAAAAATGGTCGAAAATGGCCGTTTTTATCAATTGCTAATAATTAGTGCAATTTTCATCGTAGACACTTGTAATTCTGGATTTTTGAAGCTTTTTACACCCTTAATAAGTGATAAAAATTTCAGCCCGAAAGCTTCATTGGTTTGGCGTTGGCGGAATTTGTTATCTAAGAAGATGCTATTTTCAATTCAATTTTCCCAAGCTCACAGGCGTTGTAGAGTTTCGATCATTAGTTGTTTTTGTACCTAAATAGTTGTATTGACATATGCATTTAATGAGAATTTAGTTTTTCAAATTTAATTTGTTTAAAAATGACTGAAAAAATGTTAATATTTATTAAATTGTTAAGATAGGTAATTATTATAAAATAAAATAGTAACCTCTATACTTTAATTTTCTTCGAATTTAAAAAAAAAATCGTTGTTGTAAGTTGATTAGAAGCTGAGATATATGTTTTTTTATTTAATCGCAGTGACCTTAATTATTAATATTAAGAGCCGAAATTTGGAAAGAGTATACATTAAGAGCTATATTTTCATATTCTACATTAACATTAAGGTGAATTCAACTATTTAATTGCGAAAAAGAAGATAGCGGCGATGCGTTCTATTACTTGGTTTAGCGAACGAGTGGGGAGAGCGAGGCGGAGCATGGGCGCTTAACAATTTAATAAATATTAACATTTTTTCAGTCACTTTTAAACAAATTAAATTTGAAAAATTAAATTATCAGTAAATGCATATGTTAATACAACTATTTAGGTACAAAAACAACTAATGATTGAAACCCTACAACGCTTGTGAGCTTGGGAAAAATGAATTGAAAATAGCATCTTCTTAGATAATTAATTCCGCCAACGCCAAGCTAATGAAGCTTTTGGACTGAAATTTTTACCACTTATTGAGGGTGTAAAAAGCCTCAAACATCCTGAATTACAAGTGTCTGCGATGAAAATTGCATTAATTATTAGCAATTGAAAAAAGCGGACATTTTCGACCACAGATTTATTTAATACCTACCTTTTTTGTATAAACCTTTTTTTTTCTATGAATAACAGTTTTTGTACGCGAATCAAAAAACCACTTTTCCATAATTTTGACCATTGTTTTAACAAAGTTTCCCAACTAGTCTCGAGTTGATTTTTTGATATTTTGTTTATAACACGTTTCGGAACAATATTCCGCAGAGAAACTTCTAATAGTATTTTTTTCCCGAAAAAAAGCTATAATGACTGGCCTACAGTTTCAGAACAGAAAATTGAGAATCGGGAAGCTAGAGGTGCTCGGGGTGTAACGGGCGTTTTCGAAATTTTTTTTGGATTAACTTCCATGTTGTAATATGTGTATCTAAAGAGGGTTGAAAATCCGTATAGTTTGATATAATTGTCTTTTATTTAGCGTTTGACCTTCAGATGTGGAATAATATAAAAAAATTACTAATGTATTATGTATTAGAGAGAACCACGAATTTCTCCCGGCAAGAACAGGTTAAGCTCAGATGGAATATAATACAGAAGGATACATTTTCTTTATTGTTGTTCTGGTGGAAGTAGGCGTTTCATTCTTTTAAATTTTATTTTTTATGTTGGTGTTGTGACACCATTTCACGCAATTGGCGTTTGCTTTATAATTATTTTTTTAATATACAGGGTGCATCTAAATAACACCGAAAAAACGTAAGGGGCAATTCTCTGATGAAAATTAACAGGGGTCTTCAAGAATTAAAAAAAAATGTTTTCCTGTTTTATCTTCCATGTACATCAAAATAAGGAAACCAAACTTGGTGCACATTATCTGTCAAAAAAATTACACTTTTTGAAACTTTTTCAACCTTGAAGTAGGTATTTTTGTAAGGGATTGAAATAATTACTATAATTAACGCCTTCTATAACTTTCCTGAATACTTGTGTTTCCTCGGGCGTCAAGGATAACAAAAGAGTATCAAAATTCTCAATGCAGTTTGCACCGAATGAATGTTATCGATTTTGCTAAATCTGGTAATACATGGAACCTCTCGCGTAGAGCATCTATGACTACGACGCGCATGTGGTTTAAAAAATAACATTTACAACAGAATTTGCCTTGGTGAATTATCTGATTTGTCTGTAGTCTATGGTATAACTATCAGGTAAACTGCAGTACCTTCATAAATGCCCGAGTCCCACGTGACCGCGACTGTTATTAACCAAACGTATACTTGTGGCAATGATTGACACAAACTTCCCTGAAAACAGAGGTAAGTCCAGAGGAGTACATATTATATTTCTTTACAAACTTTGAACTATAATCTGCAAAATGTGTTTCTTTTTTTAATAGAGAAAACTCAATTTTTACATTTTTACTTACAAAATAATCTCTAAGATATTTTGAGTTTTTATCCCATTCCATATTGAAAATATATTTTTTGATTAAAGAAAGTTGTACTTTTAAAAATATAGGCCCTTTTGTAATCTACTTTCATTCTGAGTTTAACGAAAATAATTTCAATAAAATATAAAAAGTGTCAAAGTTTTATTAATTTTTTTATAATATAAATTATATGTGAATTAATTTACTTTACAATGCTAACATAAACACAAACTTTTTTACCCAGTTAACAAAAACTTGTTATGTTAATTAAATTTATAATAGATAAACATAAATTTACTTTGCATTTCATGAATTCAAAAAGACGTTCAAGTTCAAACAGTTGGTGTTATAATACTTATTTCATGTTCAATTGCTGCTTCCAGCTCTTCAAGTGTGTGGAGAAGATGTTTTAATATCTTACTTTTGGTATGGCCAAACGGATAAAAATCTAAAGGTGTGAGATCAAGTCTTCGAGTAGGCCACAAATCCCTAGTAATCAAGCTATCATCATATATATCATATCATAATTCCTGAAGATATATTATAGTTTCTGCTACTTTTTAAAAATTCGCATGCTGCAATTCAGCCTCATGCATTAATTCCAGGGCTTGTTGTAAAATACTGCAGTATCGTTCTCCATTTATTATTTTTCGGAAATAATTTAACCTGTTATCCATCTTCTTGAAACTGCTACCCAAATACATATATTTTGAGGATGTAATGACGTTTCAATAAAGGTCTATAATTTTGACTATTTACACACATACTACCAGATAAATGTACCCATGCCTCATCGAAATAAGACGTCAGATCTAATAAATTAATAAATCCTAACGTTGATTGTGATCAGGACGACGCGACGTAAACGTTGCACAACAGAAGGATACATATGCATCGGCTTCTTTAATGCCTTGTGGCAAGTACCAACTGATACTGATACACCAATGGACATATTATTAATATAATGATATGTACATTTTTTTCTTGTAAATACGCAAATTATCCAGCGTAAAGCAAGATTTTATTGCAAATGCAACATATATTTTTCCTCATATCTTTTAATAAGGATTAATTTGTGGCTTTTAAAAACATATATACAATATTGGGATCAGGAAAGACTTCAACAAAATATTCCATGCAGAATTGTGAAAACTTCCATCCTGTACCACTGCGAAAATGTGTTATCAAAATAAATGAATCTTGTTCCGGTGCAAAAGGCAAATATGTAACAAATGAAACATAAACTGAAAATATTCCTTTATTTTACGGAAAAAGCAGTCAACTGACAAAGATTAATTTGTGGAAAAGCACAGAAATACTGGTAAACACTGCTAAATTGGAAAAACAACAGCCATAAAAACACGAAAAATTACGAACGTGTCTGGATTGAGATTTGATCTAAGGTCCTAGTTGTACATTTTTCTTTAGTAATTTCTGAAACACCAACTTAAGAAAATCAAATTTACTGAGTGCCAAAACAATTCTGGTCACGTGGGACTCGGGTATTTATGAAGGCAGTGTATATAAAAGTCATTTCGGCAGATACGCCTTAAAAGGGGCCGTGGTGTAATATGTGCTGCAGCTTTCTGCCGAAAGACCTATATACACTGAGCGATATTTATAAAGCTCGGCCAGCTAGAAGAAGAATACAAGATTTACCCATCAAGTCCGGGATAGTACAACGAAGTGCTGCCCTCGTAGAGTTTCTGTTATGTCTTCTGGTAGCATCAATGTCTGAATACAACATTCTTTTTAACCGCCTGTGAAGTGAAGTACGGCTTTCTTCTGTTTTTCTGACCCCGTTCAGTAAGATAGTTCCACACAAAACTTGTTTCTTTGTCGCGCTCATCTTGAAACACAAGAAATATAATGAAACGCCTTGTACCCTGTTACCTCCACATCTCCTGTTTCGGGACCTTGGACGCAAGTGGGTCTTCGGCCGTACATAACGTAACATATTTTTTATGGCCGCGAGCTCTTGAATCATGGTGGTGCTCGTTTTGGACACTTTCGCGATTGGGCCATACACATACGCTACCGAATTCGCAATTTCCACTCTTTTGTCCAGGTTAAAGTCTTTATGTCCTGTGAGTAGGACTTATATTTATTTAGGTAGGCTACCTAACCACAAAGTATATAACACTTCTTCGGGAAACGTTGTCCCTGCGAGTTTATTTATTTATTTATTTATTTATTTATTTATTTATTTATTTATTTATTTACACCACCTGACAGTTAAAACCAAATAGGTGAAAGAAATAGCTAATAAAAATAGATGCATTAACAAAATCAGATTACTAAAGTACAAGAGTAAAACAACAGTTAACAATAATACAGATTATAAAAGTTATAAAAAATTATAAAAGATAACCACTACGTATATAGGACTAAATAAAAAAGTACAGTCGACAAAGTTAAAATAAATGCTGACATAAATACCAACAAAACAATCATTTTAAAATTCAATTAAAACTAGTATACATATAATTATCCTAAAGCAGGTCATAAAGAATGATTAAAAATTAATATTGCAACTAGAAAAAAACTTTCTTAATATGGGATATATTACCATGAAAAATATCCACAAGGTTCTGCATTCGAGAGTGATTTTCAACCATTGTATACAACTGTGAAAACTTTAATAAATTCGTTCGAGGTGTGGGAATATAGAACAAAGAAGAAGACCGGGTTCCAGAGCGGGGAACATGAAAACACAAGGCAGCTAGAAGATCCGGACAATCAATCAATCCAGTAATGATTTTATACAGGGTTATTAGTGAGTTACACATACGTCGTGTAGCCAGGTCATTAAGGACAAATCGTCCAAGCAAAGTACCATGAGGTATACCCTGTGGTGGATAACAGCCATCAGACTTGAACCATAAATACTTTACATATTTCCGTTGAATGTTCTCAAGTTTTTTACTGTGAACTATATAATGTAAATTCCATACTAGAGAGGCATATTCCAGTTTGGGGAGAACAAATGCATTGAACAATAAGGATACTGCCTTAATTCCCGTAAATTGTTGTGAATTCCTCACAATGAAACCAAGATTTCTATATGCTTCACGTTGAATATTATTAACGTGTTCATTAAAATCTAGTTTAGTATCAAATGTTACACCAAGATCCTTAAAAGAGCTACATTTCCTAATCAGTTATTACCAACAGAATAATTATATGTGATCGGGCTAATCTTTCTAGTGAAAGTCATGGAATTATACTTGGATAAGTTTAAAGGTAATAAATTCGTAGCACACTAGTTACTAACTCTATCTACACCAGATTGAAGCCGTAGACAGTCATTCAGATCACCAACGGATAAATACAATTTAAGGTCGTCTGCGTACAGAAGGGCGTTACAATTTAGGTTCAACGTAATGTCATTAATAAAAAACAGAAACAATAACGGACCGAGAACTGACCCTTGTGGGACTCCAGATGTAGCATTAATATCCATTGATCGGAAACCCCGATACTCCACTGTCAATTTCCTCTGAGATAGATAAGATTGAAAGCATTGACTAAATAAATGAGTTAATGTCATATTGGAAAGTTTTGGCAATAGAATACCATGGTCCAGTTCACGGAGATGACGGAGGAGTTGTGATGAAGGTTTTCGCTTCCTTCTCCTAAATGTCTTTAAATATTCTATACGCGGCGTTTTCCTGCTTAGTGGGACCTGCATCCTGCACTACAGTGTTCATTGCATCCGCCCACAAAAACAAAGGTAAATTAATATTAGAATGAATAATTGACCAAACAGCTTGAAGAATAATACATTTTATCGTTCTGCAACGCCATTTTGTTCGGGGGTATAAGGGACATTTGTTGTATATTTTATACCTATTTAAATTCTTTACCTAAGTCGCTATGGAGTTATTTAATACATTTGTTGAACTAATTTTCAATCACAGTAATTTTAATTTTTCACTAGGTACTCTTGATTTTTGCAGAATAAAGAATAAAATTTGTCTGAAATCTGAAGGTGATAACCTTTGAAAATAAGGGATTGCNACACATATACATACAAAAATACAAATCTTTCCTCTTTATAATATTAGTATAGAAGTATAGATATGTCGGAGTCGTAGGGCTAACTTGGGCGTTAATATCACTACTCGTGTCACTCATCTTCACGAAATAATAAGTAATACCGTAAATTAAGTGATTTAAAATAAAACGTTACAAATAAAGTACTCGAGGTGTTTTATGACAACAACCAGAGGCCCGATAACGAATCCACGGTCAACAAAATAGCCGTGTACTCACGTCTTCCATGCTCAAGTAGAGCTCCCCTCAGTACATCTCCCTGACTTCTCTTCACTCGTCAGGTCAAAATTATTCTTAAATGAACCAATCAAATTCGTTATCTCCCAGGGGTTCCCTTATAAAGTAATTATAAGGTAAATGCTATCTATCCTTTGACCGCGGCTACGTTGAGTGACCCTTAAGTCTCTCCAAACCCAAGCTTGTCATCATAAAACTCGGGAATAACATAACCGGCTTAATTCATAAATAACTATTTCTAAGTTTTATGGTCTAGGTACAATTTATAAAAGGGTATTCCCTGAATAAAGAATTCTGGAATTTCTAAAGTCTGAAGGACTCGTCCTGTGAGAAAGACATCTCCGACATAAATTGTTTATCGAACTTTGGAAGCCTGTTCAACTTTGTCGTGAAAACTCAGCCGATGTTGCTTACAGCAAGCACAACCTTTACAAAACATATTATCATTTTGATGACAAAGTCGTTCATGCCATAGCTGCAGTGTATCAGTTTAGTTAGAAATAGGTTTTGAGTTTACTACATCACTTAAATTTTTGGTACTAAGACGTATATTTAATTTATATAAATTACCAACTTCATACCCTGTTGTTGCCACTGTTTCACCGGAGTCCCAAATTCTTGAAAAACACTAAACTAATCACGAGATTCGTCATATGATCCGATGCTCCTGATTCGATCAGCCACTATCACATCTGTTCCCTATTAGTGCCGGTTTTGCCATCATAGTCGAATTATCAGCGTCTTGACTTCTTACTGTTTCTTGTCTTGAGTTAATACCTGTAATAGTTCCTATTCATATGACTTGCTCTGCTTCAATTATAACAACTAGCTTCTTTTCTCACTTTCATTTTGAAACTGCCTAGATTGCCCTTGCCTTGAAAATTTATTACTGGACCTTGCAATTAATCCTCCGGACGTTTCTTGAATATCATCTTGCTCTTGTACTTTAATTCTTTCTGCCATTAATCTCGCGTTTGAGATTTTCTAATTTTTTCTTCTTTTCTTCCATACAATCCCACTCACTATGACGGTGATTAAATTTCTTTGGTAAAGTAGACAAGACAAGTGTAAATAACATTTATTCTGGAACTTCGCTTCCAAGACTCTTCATTTCTATCGCCAACTGTTTCAACTACGACAAATTGTGAGCAACATTTTCATTTGCTCTCCACCTGAAACCAAAAATCGCTTTTATGCTATCGATTTTTATTCGAGTTCATATCATATACCTACGGAATTCAATATTTTCTCTTTGTGCATTTGTGCAACTTAAAAGTAAATAAAACGGTTTTTTCTCTACTGCCGTAGTAATCATTTTTTTTACAGCCTTATCTGCCTTTATCTTGTCAGTGGTATCCCATAGTTAGGCGAGCCTTCTTCTGGATGAACTAACCCTTCGCAAACTTCGTCTTCCCCCAGTAACGTACCTACGATAAAACGCCATTGGAGTATTTTTTTATCACACAGTTTCTCAATTTTCATACTTGCAGATGCCATTCTTTCTTGCTTTTTTTTCTTACACAAGTCACTCCCTTCTGTAACAGTCACTCACGTTTTCTTCTTTACCTCTTGTTCGATTTAAAACATGTACTACAGCGTGTTCATAGCCTCTGCCCACAAAAACAAGGGTAAAATGGGATTAGAGTGAATCATTGATCTCGGGGCTAATATTATATTTTCTCTTTATGCAATACCTTTTTGTTCAGGTGTATACGGGACATTTATTGTATATTTTGCTCCTTTGCTATTCAAATAATTTTCTACTAGTTTCTTTTTGAACTCTTTACCACCATCGCTATGAATTTCTTAACATTTTTATTAAATTTTCAATTTCAGTGCAAAATAACTTCAGTGCAACTTCAGATTTGTGTCTAATGAAATAAATCTGTCTAAACCCCGAAAAATCATCTCTAAAAATAAAAAAATACAGTTGTTTCTGAGAGAGATTATACTTCTATAGGATCACACGCATCAATATATATTAGTTCTCGAACTTTGGTAGCCCGTTCAACTTTCTCATGAAAACTCAGCCGATGTTGCTTACCATAAGCACAACCCTCACAGAATATCTCAGTATCTAACACATTTATATTAATGTTCTTTAAAACACTCTTTACATGCTTAATATTTTGATGACAGTCTTTCATGCTATAATTGTAATAATTCATCAGAGATAGATTTTGATTCTCCTTTATCATTTAAATTGCAGTTTTTCGGTACTAGGACGCGCATATTTACTTTATACAAATTACCAATTTCAGATCCTGTCGTTATAACTGTTTTACCACGATTAAATATACATTGCTGTCCATTATCTGTTACAGAAAAATCTATTCCCTTTTTCGCGACAATTTTACGGAAAACAAGTTGTCTTAAATTAGGAAAATACATATAATACGTTATACATAGTAGCTGCTATCGGTTTGCCGTTAGCAAAAGTTTCAACATCAATCTTACCTTTGCTATATGCTAACATATAGTCACCGTTACCTATGCCAATATTTACCGGGTTCTTAAATTCTTGAAAATAACCAATAAAACCAGTCACGACGTTTCCTCATATAGTCCGATGCTCCAGAGTCGATTAGCCAGAAGTCGTCATCACTTTCACTTCGGTTGTCGTACACTAGAATTACTGTCTTCCTGACTTCTTGATAATAATCTTCGGTTAGGTTTTCTAGATTCTTCTTCTTTTCTTCCACTAAGTCTCATGCACTATGAAAATGATTATATCTCTTCGGTAAGGAACACAAAATTCCTGTCAACAGCATTGATTATGGAACTTCGCTTCCGAGATTTTTCATTTTCGTCGCCAACTGTTTCAACTTCGATACATTAAGAGCAACACCTTCATTCTCTATCCACTTGAAATCAATGAATTGTTTCTGGACTATCGATAAATTTTCATCCGATTAACTATGATGTCGCGCACTTCCACAACGTACCTTGGGTCGATACTACTTACGTCATAACTGTATTTTGATCTGTTTCGAATTATATCTGATATAAGTTGTTTCCAACAATGTAAACCACAGCTTCGAGTCTGATGGAATGAATGGAGGCACCTTCATAGCATGCTAAGAGATAATTATGGAGTTTGAATATCAAAAGTGAGATAATATTATCTTGAATAACTGGACTAGATACATCAAACACTACACATATTTTTGCAATCATACTGGATTCTTTAATGATTGATTGATGAAGTAAGAAAAAGCCATTATGCTGATCTTCAACTTGGATAACTTGGTATATCGAATTTTTACGTCTGGATCAGTACCTTCTCTAAAGATTTGTGTAACCGTTTGAGAGCCATGTGGTAAGACTCTCCGAATTAACTTTGTCACTGAAAAGCGCAAGTGATAATGTAACGACTTGAAGGATCTCGCTGAGCATGGTTCTTGAAGTGATCTTCACAAGCCTCTTCCTAAATGGTACGATTCGTGGTAGATGCATCTTCTTCGATTTCCCAAATCTTATATAGATCATCCTGGACATTTAGAATATGACATTTTACTGATTGTTGTATCTGTATCGGATTGGTCAATTACCAGCGAGTATCCAGCCCCATTTTGTTCTTTGTAGAATAAGGTCTGTTTGTTGGTTTGAAAGCTTTATTTGTCTAATGCATGGGGTGGCCAGAGACTTACCTGCCCCTATTAGCAATTCTACAGGAGTAGCATAAATTTGCAGGTATAAGAATGTCTGACCGATTGATATGTTACTCAGGAATGAAGATCATTGACACTGAGACTGCCAGAAATTCTAACGTTTTTTGGTATACGCCACAGTATGACGAAGGTTGTAATCGCTCTTCGATTTATTCAGTGGCGAATTAATTTTTTATAAGCATAAATAACTCAGAATAATTCGTTTATCAGGATGATGATTGAATATTTGAATTTGTAGATGATTTATTTCGCTGTTTTACCTGGGAAATGTTCCGTTTATGGGGTGTAAAAATGTATGATGATTTCCACTGCATACTCGGCAGCACCACCTTTGCATTCTTCTGTTCCATGGTTTGACCATAGGCAATTGTGACATAAAGAGGCCCGTGTAGCGGCATTTTTACGATCTGTTATTGACATTGTTAGATACTAAAATTATCGTTCATGTTAGGAATTCAAATAAGAAGTGGATCTTATTTGTGGAAGGGCGAAATGGGCGGTGACTATTAGACGCCTTCATTATAGCCATCTTTCTCTATCGCACGGATTTCTATGACTCTTTATCGCTCTCACGTAACGGCCGATGAACCATGGGGACTTTCCGACCCTGTATATAGCCTATTATTATTTTTTTTAATTTTTATATACTTTTGTATACTACAATGATATCATAGTTGCTTTCCACTGACATCCATTTGTTTAGGACTATTCAAATACGACTGGACTAAGATGAGGATGATGGTGGACTTATTTATTTATTTATTTAATCCCACACAGGCAAAGTTGCCTAATTACATGGAACCCTAAGATAGTACAGAATTTATAATATGCGAGACTTGACATTATGTTACATTTTTATATGTTATTGAATCTCCGCTTGTTTTTATTAACTCATTAAAGCCTAAAATTGCGTACAAATATCCAAGGAAATTAAATAAAATATATTCAATTTGATGGTTAAGTACTTTTAAAATCAGGAGATGTGTAAAAGTATTCCATATCTCATTTCTCTTTCACTAAAAATGTTTTTCAATTACAAAGGTTATGATGAATTGAAACAGGATGGAAACTTTCTTTTCTTAAAATTGATGTACATCAAGTACCAATTAATAATTTAACACATAGATGAAATATTTGTTTATAAAGCAAGGAATCTACAATGGCTGAATTCAGTCCATGTTTGTTGGTCTGAAAATTTTGTTGATAATAATTAGAATTTGAATTTGATTCATTTTCTGCCGAAAAATAGTAGAATTGATTATCAGTTTAATAATTTTCAAAATAATACCTAATATTGACACTGTTTTGTCACTAATATAAAATTATTGATATAAATTAACAAAATTTGAATAACCATAATAAACTATTCAGTCAGTGTCATCTAATTCATCAAATAGATAATTGGGCTTAAAGTTAATTAGGTTTTTTAGATTATCGAAAGTTTTATGAAAAAAATCAAGGATTTGGTGATGGAAGGAGATGATATCGTTGAAGGTTATGTTTGAATGTGGCTGTCTTTGTTCTGGGAAGTAGCAGTCGTTTTAAAATTTCCGTCGTCTATTTTATAGTTGTTTCTAAAGAAACTGATATCTGTAATGTGATTAAACTAAATTAAGTAAATCTAAATCCGTACATTTAAAGACTGTACTGAAAATTTCCACGTCAAAATTTAATATTATAACTTGCAGAATGTATGTGCCATACAGTAATCTATTATTTTCATTACTGAAATGCAATTTTATACGGTTACAAAGACAGGAGTTTTTTTTCATAATTTACCAACCTGCTGTGTTCTTCAGTCTTTCGGTCATCTTTTCTAAAACATCCGTAGTGGCATTTTGAGCCGATTTTCCATGTTCAATTTCCTTTGCAATAGCATGAGCCAAACAATATTTTGCTATTGTCTCTCCATGTCCTAAAAATATATAAAATATATTATTTATTACATTCTTTATTCGTAGAAAATATTGACAAAATAATAAAGTAATGTTAGATATAGTGATAGTGGCACAATATTTATTACCTGTAGTGGATATAGCGGCAGTATTGTCATCTGCGTAAGTTCCACTGCCAATCATGCAAGTGTCACTGCTTCTGCCAACCATTTTTCCGTTTATACCACCGGTGGATGTAGCTGCAGCGAGATTTCCTTTTGAATCTATAGCAACGGCGCCAACGGTACCCACATCACCAGGATTCTGTTAAATAATTGCTATGAGTCTCTACCTCAAATTTATACTTTTATAAATTATTTCTTTCTGTAATCGTTTGATGAGTATCTAGTGGAACAGCAACAATAATTACTTAAGAGCCGTTGAAAATACAGTCTTCAATCATGAAATTAAATTAAAAATTATAACTATTTTAGGAGCATTATTAGCAGTATAGCATAATAAACTAAGCACACTAATATAATTAAAAACTTGAATAAATTAGCACTTATTTGAATAAAATTAGACAAACTTCTCCATAATTAGATACCTATAATTATTGTTGAGATATTTGAGGAAAAGGATTGGTACGAATTTGGATATTTACTAGTAAATATGAGTCGGTCGATAGCCGCACGGTTTAAGGCGTCAGTACTTAAATCGTGTGCTAATTCTGCCCGTAGATTAGCTATGCTTGTACGGAGGATTGGCACCCTCTGTGCAGGTATGGTAGGGTGGAAGAATGTTAGCTTGGGTCAATGTGAGAGATTGACACCGGTTAGCATTTTACCACCCCCCTAATTAATGAGGTTTTCCAGGTTTCCCTCATTCCTGCACTGAATGGTGGTTAGGGCCTACCAACATAAGTCGTTCCTGGGCGCAAATGCGACCTGCCTAATAATAATATGCCACCTCCTCTCCCGCACAAGTTTCCGACTTATGGGCTAATTCTCGTACTCTGTTCAAAGAGTACAATACTTATAAAATGCAAATTAAATCTTATGCTTTATGATTGCTTCTTTTCTTCTTTTCATTCTACATTAAATATACATGATAAAGCTTATAAAGCCAATGGCCAATAAAATGCTACCAACCATATTAATTCACGTTACAGCTTATTTGATCCTGATTACAATTTGATCATCCAGACTTATTTTATCTTATGTTGGCTTTACTACGTAATTTTTAAATATCTGAGGTATACTATTTTTTCTGCACGCATGTGCTCTCTCATTTGTGACTTGATCTCCTTTCTTCTTCTGCTTCAATACTTGAACTGTCAGTCGTTTCAAAGCACCGACTGCCACAACATAAAGATAGCGAAGCTTATAAAATCAATGGCCTTTAAAACACAATGCTATCAACCTTCATATCGTAGCATAATTGATCCAGATTAGTAGTTTATGCAAATATTTCAAGAACTTTCGTAATAATGGAATATTTAGATATTATTAGAAAGTATACAGTTTCTCGTTCGACTGAATTAATACACGTAATTTTTTCTTAAATACGGAAGGGGTCACATAACAATGCTAAGGAGACATGGAGGATCGAAGTCCTTGTTTGTAGTCGAAGAGAGGACAAGGAAAACTAATATTTGCGAAAAAAATTAAGAAAAGTTCTTACCATTGAAGCAAGTTTCGCTAAAAATAATATGTCAGCAGAAAGTTAAGAGAAGACGAAAATGATAAATAACTGTCCAAAATTGTAGCAACTTTGCAATCAATATTAGTAATATCTAAATGTATTGTTAGTTACTGTTGAGAATATTTTCTACAATTATCTAAAAGTAATCAGTATGTTCGATGGAATTGAGATCAATTCTCGTTAGCATGCGTAATTGTGATACTTGGTGATTAATATATGTATATAAAATTACTATTTTGCTGCTAATCGGACTATTTTGAAGTTGAAAGTTGAAACGCCTACAAGATTTTACATTTAGGTTCAAATTTTGAGTGAACTGAATTACAAATAAGTTCATTCAATCAAGTGTTCTTAAGTACTTAGATGAAAGAATACTGTTTCACGTCGACATCAATCTTTTAAGAGTTGTAAAGAGTTTCAGTATCGTTTTGTAAAGAAATATTTTTTTATTAATTTTAAAGGTTGGTAATATTATTGTATAAATTAGGTACTTGCGTTATGGCCTATTTCTGTCCTATCATCACCACCTTTTCTCTTAAATTCCTCAAGAGCTTTCTGTGCATATTTCGTAACCAAACTGCCTGGAGGAACACTTGGAACTCCTTGCTCTTTGGCGAAACGATTTGCTCCCGCGCCAGCTAGTAGTAAGTGAGGCGTTTTCTCCATTACCAAACGAGCTAAACTAAAAATAGAAGCAAAAGGAAATATGAGCGACTTCAGTGACACCAGCCACGAAAGCCTGCACTCCACTAATCCAGTGATATAAATGTATGAAGTATAATAATAAATTAGTAACCAAATTAATATAAAAGTCAACAACTATGGTGAGATTTTTCGCTAAAAGGTATTTTGAACTTTCATATCTATTAATTGTAATAATAATTAGCTTGGTTTGCAGACTTCCGCAGTTGCTGTTAATGGCTTATAGACTACGTGATTGCTACTGTGGGGTATTCGTGGTCCACCAAATAAACATCACGCAAGGTAGCACTCTAACTCTTTATTAGGTAACTGATTGATAAAAAAATGAAATAATAAGTAGGTACTGAGTTACAACCGCTCAAAATGCTGGTCAACTCGCGAATGTTCCCAGATTACCTGCCTTAGGGTACGGTCAGTGTTTCGGTAATTCTACCTAGAAGGGTCGTTATTCATTAGGATTTATGGCACTGACAAGTATTCCTGAAACAGGCAAATCAGCTTCTATACTACTTCTTATTTGTAAATATTATTATCTATGAACACAGAAGCGTACCAGGGAACGTGTGTCCCCACGGTACCCCCTGCTAGTGCTAACGTTACTCGGTAGAAACGAAAAGAAAAAAGAGAAACTATATACACATTAGTTCAATCCGCCTTGCAGTCATCTGGGAATCAGACGCGTCTGCCTGCTCTTGTGGTTCTGACGTCCCTGATGACATTGTATTTCTGGATATCGTGAGGACCACCCGGGTTGATTGTTTCCTCGGATGCGATGTAGGTTGGTTTTAGTCTATCAATTGAGACGTCCGTTGATGTGGACGACAAACGTTTTCTCGTTCCTCTTTAGGACTTTAAATGGGTCGTCGTATGGCTGTTGCAGGAAACGCTTCGAGCTGTCTCGGCGTACAAAAACCTGATCCATGGTGGCGAGGTCTTTGAAAACAAAAATTTTCTGATTATTGTGCCGCGACCCGTCACTGGGTCATAAGTTTCTCATCAGTTGACGGAGCGACTTCACGAACTCTGCAGCGTCTTCAGCGGCTTGGTCTGGATGTTGTGGGACTAAGAACTCTCCAGGCATGCGTAGTGACTGGCCGTACACCAGTTCTGCTGCTGTCCCTTGGATGTCCTCTTTCCAGGCTGAACGAGTTTCCAGGAGCACCGTGGACAAGGTCTCCGTCCATCTGGTACCGCCACGGTACATTATTGCTGCCTTCAGTTGTCTATGTAATCGTTCCACTAAACCATTTGCTGCCGGGTGATATCCTTAGGTGGGTTGCGCCTAACAAGCAGTTTAGGTGCCTGAATAGGTATGACTCGAACTGTTTGCCTTGATCGGTGGTAATTCGTACAGGCGTTCCATATCTGGCAATCCAGTGGTCGAAAAGCTCGAGCAACTGTCGCTGCTTCTTGGTCACACAGGGGTACAGCTTCTGACCAGCGAGAAAATCGGTCAATCATAGTAAGACAATACCGATATCCTTCGGATGTTGGCATGATAATTATGTCGATGTGTACGTGTTCGAACCTAGTTGAGGGTGGTGCAAATTTTCCAAGAGGTGGGGATACATGGCGAGTAACAACTACGCACCCATTCTCTGCAGTTTACGTTTATTGACGGCCAGACATAACGTTGTGTCATTAGCTTGACCGTCGTTCTTGTTCCAGGGTGGGACAGGCGGTGCACAGAGTCGAAAGTGGCGAATATGGCCAGTAACTTCCTATCGTAGACTCCATATTTTTGCTCCGCTGTATTAAGTTTCTTAGAAAAGAAATCTAAGGGTTGCCAGGTACCGATTACAAATTGTTGGAGGGACGCTCGTACGGCAATGTTCGATGCATCGCTAAAAATAGCCAGTGGTGCGTTATGTTGAGGGTGTGTCAGTAAGGTTGCTTGGGCTAGACTCTCCTTACTAGCCTCAAATGCGCGAATACCTTCTCCTGTCCAGTTGATGGGCGTTCTTCCCTTCACATTGCTTTTTAACAGTTCGTTCAATGGGGCCTGAGTTTGTGCGGCATTGGGTAAGAATCTCCTAAAGAAAACATACCTAAAAATTGTCGCAGCTTTTTCACGGTATCTGGACGGGGAAATGAACGGATTGTGTCCACCTTCTTAGGTAGCGGGCTTGTGCCTTTTTCAGAAATTAGGTAACCGAGAAATTTTACCTCAGGTCTCCCAAAAATGTACTTCTCGGAATTCACTACAACACCATATTAAACCTTTTATATAACAACTCGAGGTGTCGCAAATATTGTTCGCTGTGCGACGTCGATGCCACCAAAATATCATCAATGTAGGCGAAACAAAAGTCTAAACCTTGCAGCATTTCGTCTATAAACCGCTGAAAAGTCTGAGCAGCATTACGTAATCCGAAAGTCATAAAATTAAATTCGAATAGTCCGAATGGCATAGTAATTGCGGTTTTCGGAATATCTTCAACTGTTACCGGAATCTGGTTAAATGCGCGCACTAAGTCAATGGTACTAAACACCGTTTTACCTTGAATCATCTGAGAAAAATCCTGGATGTGTCTCACAGGATACCGATCGGGAAGTGCCCTCGCGTTTAGGTCACGGTAATCGCCACAGGGTCTCCACTCATTGTCTTTTTTCGGCACTAGGTGCAATGGCGATGTCCACGAACTCTGTGATGGACGGGCGATACCCAGTTGCACCATGGTCTCGAACTCGCGTTTCGCAATTTCCAACTTTTCTGGCACAAGACGTCGCGGACGTTGCGCAACCGGCGGGTCAGGTGTCGTAATTATATGGTGCCTGGTATTGTGGTTGATAAATTTTGTCACCCCGTCTGGTCGGGTAATTTCTGGAAATCGTTGCAGCAATTCGTGAAAGATTGATGTCCCTGAAATAGTTTTAACACTAGTTTCACATTCGGTCACCTCGCATCGCGAAATAAGTATTTTGGTCTAGTAGTTGTCCCTTTTGAATGTCTATAAGTAACCCGTAATGAGCTAGGAAATCGGCGCCTATTATGGGTTTGGCCACGTCCGCCACTACGAATTTCCAGGCAAATTGTCGCCTCAGTCAGAGATTTAATGACAAGTTAATGGTACCATGGGTGTTAATGACTGTACCATTTGCCGCGGAAAGTTCGTAGATCGATTTTCTCTGTGGTTTCGTCATGCGAGAAACCGGGTAAACATAAATCCGCACCAGTGTCTATTAAAAATTTTACATTTGTGGATTTGTCTATGACGAACAAGCGGCATTTCACTGGGCTAACGTCATCTGCCGCCATCAATTACTGCTCCTCTCGTTTTCCGCAGCTTCTGCGCTGTAATTACACGGTTTTCGGTACTTATTGGCTTACGGATCGAACTTCCAATGATACCAACACATACCGTTATTCTCCTGTCTTCTGTCGCGGGACCTCGAACGTGAGCGGGTCCTGGACCGTGTATAACGTCGTGGTGGGTCGTCCGGGTATCTAATTTTTATAGCAGCAAGTTCTTGCTTTCAGTAGTAAGCGCGTTTTGCATGTAATCTAAACGTGTATTTATGGAGGCTACGCCGGTGGTTGCTTCAGACACTTCCGCGTGCGGGCTATACACATCCGTCACTGAATCCGCGATTTCCCCTCTTTTGTCCAGGTTAAGATCTTTATGCTCCACAAGAAGGACATGTACCTGTTTAGGTAGGCGACTTAGTCACAAGGTCTGTAACACTTCTTCCGGGAATGCAGCACCCGCGAGTCCGCGAAGATGACGGAGGAACTGCGACGGCTTTCTATCACCAAGGGGTTCGTTCTCTAATAGTCGGCGCGTATTTTGCTCTTGTGTCGAGATCATTCTCTTAATGAGTTCACTTTTTAACATAGTATATGAACGCTCACTCGTGGGTTTGACTACGATGTCACGCACTTCCACAGCATATTTTGGGTCGAGACTGCTTACCGCATAACCGTATTTCGTGCTGTCTCGGGTTATGCTTGCGGCCTCGAATCTTCCCTCCAATAGTGTAAACCACAGCTGCGGGTTTGATGGAATAAACGGAGGTACTCTCACAGAGACATGTTCCACTGATGGTAGGTTCGATCTGTTGTTGGCATCGGGGGTGTTAGGCATGATGTCGTTTCACTAAATTTCTCTGGTTCGTTTTTCAGATCACGTCGGGGTTACCACTGTTCGTTCTCCACCAAATAAATATCACGCCAGGTAGCACTCTAACTCTTTATTATGCAACTGATTGCCAAAAAAATGAAATAATAAGTACTGGGTTACAACCGCTCAATATGCTGGTCAACTCCCGAATGTTCCCAGATTGCCTGCCTAAGGGTACGGTCAGTGTTTCTGTAATTCTACCTAGAAGGGTCGTTATTCATTAGGACACTGACAGGTACTCCTGAAACAGGCAAATCTGCTTCTATACTATTTCTTATTTGTAAATATTATTTTCTAAAAACACAGAAGCGTACCAGGGAGCGTGTGTCCCCACACTAAATAGATTTAGAATCGACGTTTTGCGAAATATTTTGATTTCTTTTTCAGAAAAAAACTCGTCTATATGTATATAGGCCAATTCACACATAGCAGCGCCCCAGCAGCGCGATGCGTCGCTGCAAATGCTGCTCCTAAAAATATCCATTTTTAAATGGAACAGTTCCTACATATGCAGCACATCCCGGCTGCAGCGTAGCGCGTCAAAATTCAACGCCTCTGAGAGCGTTCATGCTGCTCTGACCTTCGTCGCGCTGCCAAGTGGACATTAGGAAGCAGCAAACACTGCTGTGTCTTCGGCAAATCTCGATGACCATTTTAACGATAACAAAACTACACAAAAAAGTGATTGTATGTCTTTATTATATTGTTTAATCAAATGTCGGAATTATGTGACTTTACGAAGTCCAAAGTCTATAATAATTAAATACTTACTTTAAGAATACTGTCACTTTTTCACGAACTTCGATATATGATCTCCATTTGGTATCCCGTCGTGCCAAATAGAAAGAAACTATTTCTACGAGTTCAATAAATTTTTTGTGACATTCTCATATATTTATAAAATTTAACTTCATCTTCCACCAATTTTCCCGCAATTAAATGAAACTGACCTTCCTCTAGCCTGTGTTTCCACAAATCGTGCGCCCAATATCTTTTATTTCTTTCTTTCTCATGTTGTAATACGCAACAACAAATACATCATCATCACTAGACGAGGATCTCGAAATTTTTAAAATAAAATACGTTTGTTCTATTAGATACTCGAAATACTACTGTTCTAAAATATTAACCGCTGCGCTGCTGCTGTATTGCTAAGTGGGAATGCCTACCAAGTTTTTTCATCGCAGCGACGCTATGAGGCGCTGCTGCCGCGCTGCTGCGGCGTTGCTATGTGGGAATTGGCCCAATAAGCAATTCAAACCAAACACAAAGAAGGTAAAAAATATATTTTATGTTTAGAACTTACCTACCTTATTGGATGAGCTATGTCTTTAACTACAGTAACAGCCCCAGCGGTTAAATTAGAACCAACCATAATACTTGCGTCCATTTCGACTTCTCCATCCAAGTTTAAGACAGAACCATAACCTGTAGAGACAAGTTTGTAAAGTGTGTATGTTGTGGGTGAAATACAAAAATCCAACATAATGTGAAATATAGATTTCATTTTAATAGCGTTTCATTATTGTATTTGTAAGTGCATTTTCAATATTTAAGAAATGTATCAAACGTAAACAATTTCCGACGCAGATCGAATTTTGTTAGAAAATGGAATATTGTGAACAAGTAATATTTAATTTTTTTATACATAGAAGGCGCTGTGAAATGAGAAGTTGGCTGAATATTAATTTTAGATTACAATGTTCTTTTCTAAAAAAAATACTTTTATTATGGATTTGTTATAATTTGATACATTTTTGAAATAGTTAGGTTATGTTTATATCAAAATCCTATAATAACAATAACTTTTTGCAATTTTTGTGCAATTGTCTGAAAATAATAAAATTATCTTTCATTATGACCACGACATTATGAAATACAAATTACTAAGTTTGATCAAAGGTAACAGGAATTTTCAAACTGCGCGTGTTGTATCTTTTCTGTCGAGTTGATTTTTTTATAGCACTGATAGTGCTACCTATAGCACTAGTGTAGTGATGTAGTGCTACTCATACACAAATAAAGCACGTACCTGTCAATTTTTAGGCATCTGCTACGATTTGTTTATGTTTAGTGAGCGAATTAGTAAGATTTACCTCAGTGTTTTTGGCGATTTTTTGTGTGGAGAAATGTCGGATCAAAGAGTTTGCCTGATATTTTTTGTTAAAGACGGAATTAAGTTCAAGTTAAGCCTTCAAAACGTTAAAGAAGGCGATACTGTATCAAAGCTATGAGTTTATCAATGGTTCAAATGTTCCCAGGAAGGCCAGGTAGATATCGCAAATGAAGCAAAATCTGGTTAAATGTGTTAGTAGTAAACCAAAATGTTTGGGTTTGGAATGATGAATTTCTTGTTGCTTGCACTAGTTTATTTACTTTGTGGACTGTATTCGTAGACTGATTGAAGTGCTTACTTTGATCATTTATTTCTAACTGACCAAAGGCCTGCTACATGGCTATTTATAATGTGTAGAGATACGCTAGGGAATATTATCGGAAAACCCGAGTTACCTGGTTTAGGTCCAAAACTTTTAAATCATTTTATTACAAATTACAGGAAATTGCAGTACGATTATAGATGCAACCGTAGGGTTATACGATAATGTCCTTCCTGCTATTGTATACCTAATAGCATAATGGTGTTAACAAGTAAACAAGGTTGTAAAAGATACCTAAATACAAAGAACTACTTAGCCCTAAACTTACAAATAAGTGATTAATATAAATCTTATATTTAGATATCCACAGGATACTGTACATGCCGCTCTCCTTGAAAGGCCAGACTTTCAATGCTAGCTATTGTAGCTATTAAAACTATGAGACTATGAACTATATTAATTCATAATTTAGATTATCCCACTGATACACTATCTGTCGAATGAGTGAGTTTCTACAGGTAAAATGCAAATAGAACTCAGCGAGCGCTTACACAATTTACCATTAGCTAATTTCACTGTCACTACTCGTATGGTACCATCGGTACCGGGATGCACTTCTAACACTCTGCCCATAGACCACTGAAGAACAGGGAGGTTGTCTTCCTTTAGTACCACCAATGCACCTGGTTGAAGAGTATTCGTAACGTTTGACCTCCATTTGCCTCGCTGCTGTAATTGAACCAAATATTCACAGGGCCAAGGACGCCAATACTGCTGTACTAGCTGCTGCATGCGTTGGTAACGGGACAACCGGTTGATTGTCATTTCCTCCACTACTTGCTGAGGGGCAGTCGCGAGTGAGTCGCCAATTAAAAAATGGGAAGGGGTTAACGGTAAATAATTATCGGGATCGGCAGACAGAGGGGTTAAAGGATGGGAATTTAGACATGCCTCAATCTGCGTAAGAATGGTTTATAGCTCTTCGTAAGACATTGCGGTATTACCAAGGGTACGCCTTAAGTAAAATTTAGTAGCTTTTACGGTAGCTTCCCATAAACCACCGAAATGTGGTGCTCGTGGAGAGCTAAAATGCCACTTAATGAGGTCCTTGGATAAATAAGTTGAAACTCTTTCATTGTGAGTTTTATCTGAGATAAGATTATGCAACTCAAGGAAATGATTATTAGCTCCTATGAAGTTTAAACCATTATCAGAAAAAATATCACTCAGTTTTCGTCGTCGGGAAATGAACCGGTTGAGTGCGTTCAAAAAACTATCCGTGGTTAAATCCTTAACTAATTCAATGTGCACCGCCCGTACGGCAAAACATACAAAAACGCAAATATAAGTTTTCACCACCTTCTTGCTACGTATAGAACCCTCTTTAATGAAAATAGAACTAGCGTAATCGACTCCGCATTTGGAAAATGGTCTACTAGGCGTAGCTCGTGCAGATGGTAAATTCCCCATAAGGAATGTTTCTGTTTTTGCTCTTAACCGAGCACATCGGACACATGAACCGATTACTGATTATACAGCGTTTTTTCCATTAATAGGCCAATAATTTAGTCTAATGATGGATAATACTGATCGTTTTGTGACTGATGACTTGTGTAACAAAATGTTCACGGCATAACTTAACGTGTCTGAATTACTATCCCATACTATACCGAGCGTTTTTAATTCCTTATTATCATGAATTAAAACTAATTTGTCATCGTTAGATTTGTTCCCTAAGATGGTTTTCAAAATCTCTTGTTCGTTGGACGACCATTTTCGTAATTGAAATCTTTCGGTTGACAAGATTTTAGTAATTTCACGATAAACTTCCAGAGCTTCATCGATTGAGTCTAAACTGACCAATAGATCATCCATATAAAACGAATTTTTAATTATCTTGCATGTCCTGGGATATGAATTTTCATTATCTATTGCTAATTGCTGTAAACATCGAGTTGCGAGAAAAGGCGCGCTTGCTGTTCCATATGCCACAGTGTTAAGCTCGTAAATGCGCATTGGATCGTTTTCCTTATACCGCCATAAAATTTGTTGAAAATTGCGATCATCCTCGTGTACCAGAATTTGTCTATACATCATTTTAATGTCTGCGTTTAATACATAACGTCTTAATCGTAATCTTAGTACTATGGAAAATAAGTCATCTTGTATTGGAGTACCAATCATTAGTACGTCGTTTAACGATACATTGTTACCTGTTCGAGCTGACCCATCGAACACTACTCGACATTTTGTAGTTGTACTGGCTTGTTTAATAACTGCGTGATGCGGTAATATGTATGAGTTAAGAATTGTATCCTGCCTGAAATTTAAATTGTCCTTAACCGACATGTGTCCTAAATCTTCGTA
The DNA here is from genome assembly GCF_000390285.2 of Anoplophora glabripennis. Lineage (NCBI taxonomy): Eukaryota > Metazoa > Arthropoda > Insecta > Coleoptera > Cerambycidae > Anoplophora > Anoplophora glabripennis. The sequence goes on along the minus strand of NW_019416633.1, from coordinate 369,984 downwards.
CTCGCGCATAAACTCTGTGTATTCCTTTTTCAACATTTCATTGGTTTTAAATTTATATTCTATCGCGGTAAGACGTTTTAACGCTATCGATTTTGTTGGACCGTTAGGTCGTATGTTCGAATAATGTACTGATTGATGAATATGAGATGTTGAACTTAAGATGCGTTGAAAATGAATCGATGTTGATGCTTGAAAATATGTTTAATGACTGAATTCTGCTTACAGACTACTTACAATAAATATAAATGTTCTCCTACAATTTCACTACCTACTAAACCGGGGACGGTTTTACCCATCCCTTGGTCAGGTACCCAGTTCTTAGAGTAACAAATAAACTTTATTGTACGTAAAACCGTACATGCTCCCCGCCTTGAAGCTAAAAACTTAGATTTAAAATTTAATACAATAATTACATTATACTTAAACTTAAAAATGTAATTTACAAATTAAATTGTACCTTTAAACTGCTTATTCTTAATCTAATTATTAACAGTTTGTCTACTAACTACTAAATGACTGCTAATTCAAATATTGTTTATGTCAGGTCCTTCACATTGTTCGCGCACTGTTGGTAACGTTCACTTACACGTAACTTATCCTTTTCAATGGGTAGAAGGCATATCTTGCGTAATGTTCGCCTTATCAACCCGTTGTTTATTTTGATAGTCACTACCCTCACTTGGCCGTCGTTTCCGGGGTGGGTACCCACTATTCTGCCGATTCGCCAAAAGAGAGGTTGAATGTTGTCTTCTGCTACGACAACCATGCTGCCCTTCAGGTCGCCCGAAGCAAGGGGTTCCCTTTGCCATTTGCTGCGTGTTTGTAATGATGCCAGGTACTCGCGGCTCCATCTTTTCCAAAAATGTGTTCGAATCCTTTCCACAAGCTGCCATCTGGATAATCTGTTAATTGGAATATGATTGACATCATATTCCGGGAACGTCGTGTGTGCCTCAACGATTAGGAAATGGAAGGGGGTCAGGACTTCTAAATCGTTAGGATCTGAGGTTAAGGGAGTTAACGGTCTCGAATTTAGATATTCCTCGATTCGCACTAAAAGCGTATACATTTAATTTTGAGTTAAGTGCGCGTTTCCTATGATTTTCTTTAAGTGTGTTTTCATTGATTTTATGTTACTTTCCCACAAACCGCCCATGTGTGGTGAATTCGCGGGAATAAAATGCCAGTTAATGCCTACGGAACTCAAATCATCAATGATTTTGTTCTGACAATTCTGGTTTTTTAGAAATTCAAATAATTCATTTAATTCGTTTTTTGCGCCTACAAAGTTTGATCCGTTATCACTATAGATGTGAAGTGAATGACCGCGTCTGCTTATAAATCGTTTAAGGGCGCCAAGAAATTCTTGAGTACTCAAATCTGTTACCAATTCTATGTGTACTGCCTTTGTGGCGAAACATATAAACAAAACTATGTATGCCTTGATCAATTTTTTGCCGCGACCGTTAGTCTCCAGAATTAAGACTGGCTCAGCATAATCCACGCCGGTGGTTGTAAAAGGTCGCGCCGGTTGTACTCTGTGCTTTGGCGGATCGCCCATTTTGAATTTTCCTCGAATTGGTTTAATTTTAAAACATTTATGACAGTAATGCAGGACTTGTCTCACTGCACTCCGTGCAGAGATTATCCAATAGTGTTGGCGCAATGCCGCTAACGTGCCCTGGGGGCCCGCATGAAGTTGCTGTTCATGAGTATGTTTTATTATTAATTTTGTTGTAAAATGACCTTTTGGTAATAATATTGGATGTTTTGCGTCATTACTAATTTCGGAATTTTTTAATCTGCCACCAACTCGGATGATACCGCTGCTACTGTCCGCGAATGGGTTTAATGATAATAATTTTGAATTCTCTGGTAGTGCTTTACCATTGCGCAAGAACTATATTTCCCTGTTAAAATGTGCTTGTTGAATGAGTTTAATAATGGTGATTCTTCTATTGTTTAGTTCGTCAGTGCTTAAATTCGCGTTTACGTTTTTTGAATGACTTTTACAATTTTGTATAAACCTGCGTACCCAAGCCACTACTCTCTGTAATTTTGAAAAACTAGAAAATTTTGTTAAAAATGGGACAGACGACGCTATTTTCCTTTGTTTCTAAGACGATAGTATTGTTACAGTTAACGTTTGATTGTGGCCAACGACTTTCGTCACTCTTTAAAAAACTTGGGCCGCTGAACCAACTTTCGATTCGTATTAGATCGAGCGGATACGCGCCTCTACTTAATATATCAGCGGCGTTGTCTTCTGATCGAACGTGTCGCCAATCGTTTGGTGAAGTTAAGGAAATTATTTCTGCTATTCTGACGCTTACAAATGTTTTTAACTTATTTGGTGGTGTGTTTATCCATGCTAAAACTATAGCCGAGTCTGTCCAAAGGTATTGCCGTGATATTTTTAATGACAGGTTGTTTTTTACCTTTGCCATTAATCGTGCTAGGAGAAGTGCTCCGCAAAGTTCGAGTCTGGGCAAGGTTATGGTTTTTAAGGGTGCTACGCGGGATTTAGCACATATTATGGTCGTTTCATATACACCCCTTATGTTTAGCGTGCGTAGGTATATTGCGCTGCCGTAGCTTACCCTACTTGCATCGCAAAATGCGTGCAGTTCTGTGTTGTGCACCGGGAATTCCGAATATGATATTATTTTTCGCGGTATTTTTATATTTTTTAGTTCTTGTAATTGTGTAATCATGTCAGTCCAAATAGTATGAATAGTCATAGGAACGGATTCGTCCCAACCTAGCTTCAGCGACCATAATTGTTGGCTTTCATAATTACTGCGGTTGTTGATAATATTGTCCGTTTTGTTACCTTTCGTGGAATATCGTTTAATCGAATATCATAATTTAAAGTGTCGGTGTTAGGGTTCCAGAATAAACCTAATATTTTCGTGTGTTCGTTTTTATTTAATTGTATAGTTAAATGTGGTTCATCATTTTGCTTAGTCGGTAATGCCCTAATGTCGTTTGATTGAAATTTTCGTAATTCGAATTGTCCTTGTTTTAGTATTTGAACAATATCGCCCCTAAGTTTAATTAGCTCCTCTATCGAATTTGCGCCCGTTAATAAGTCATCCATATAAAAGTTAATAAGTCATCCATATAAAAGTTCTTATTGATAATACCGCAAGCCTCTGGAAATCGTTCCGAATTAATAGCAGTTAATTCTTTGAGACACCGGGTAGCTATAAAACTCGCGGGTTTTGTACCATATGTCAGTGTCGTTAATGCATAGGTACGCAACGTTTCGGACGCGTCGTCTCGCCAGACAATTAATTGATTCGCGTGGTCATCTGAGTGAATTAAAATTTGGCGGTACATTTTAGTGACATCGGCATTTAAGGCATATTTATATGACCTGAATTCTAATACTATGGAAAATAGATCGCGCTGTATTATAGGTCCGTGCATTAAATTATCATTTAAACTGCGACCGTTTGAACTTCGCGCTGATGCGTCAAATACGACTCTTAGGCGAGTGGTGGAACTTGATTCTTTATGAACCGGGTGATGGGGTAGAAATACCGCATTATCTGGCATGTCTAATAGGTTTCATATGATTTAATTGAATATATTCATTAATAAAGTTTGAATATTCGAATTTAAACTCGGGTTGTCTTGAGAATTTTTTCTCTGTGTTGTAGAACCGTTTTACCGCAATTTGCCTTGTTTCTCCTATATGAGTTTTTTCGATTTTAAAAGGTAATTTTACAATAAATCGCCCGTTTATATCCCGTGTTACGTTTGCCCAAAAATGGTTTTCGCAATCTGTTTCTTCCTGGGTTAAATCTATGGTTTCCGGGGGGTTTATACCTGTGTTTTCTATTTCCCAAAAACTACAAACTTTATCTTCTAGGCTGTTGTTGTTTGTTATTACCGATAAATTGCAAGATGTTTTGGTTATGGCTGGATTATTACCCTGATTGTAGGGACCGCCCGCAATAAATCCAAATTGGGTTTTCTGCAAGATTAATCCCGAAGGTAAGCTTATTTGACCAATACATAATAACGACCAGAATGCACCTCCGCCTAATAATAAATCTACCCGGCCGCTCTGGTGAAAGTTTGGGTCGGCAAGTTGTATATTTTTTGGAATTTCCAGATTTATTGGGTTAAGTGATACTAATGGCAAATTTTCAGTAATTTGGTCCACCACTATACACTTTATTCTGTTAAGGGTGAATGCATTATAATTGGATTTTATGTCGATTGTGACGGATTGTTTGGCAGTACTAGTTGTACCATTAAGCCCCTTAATCTCAAAATTTTCATTGTTAAGTTTAAGCTCTAATTTATTACAGAAATTCCTTGTGATGCAATTCGACATAGAACCGGGATCTAGAAATAATCGGTATTGCTGGTATTGATTGGTTTTGTTTTTTACTGCGACGATTGCCGTTGCCAGTAATACTGTGTTATTGACTTGGTTATTGTAATATAAATGATTGCTTACTGTTGTTACTGCATTTTCTACACCCGTTTCTATCTGATTCGTGTTTGACTGATTATCAAGGTGTAAAAGTGAATTATGTTTCTTATTACAGTGACGACATTTTGTTAAATTACGACAAGTTGCTGTAGAATGATTATTTTTAAGACAATTTATACAAAGTTTCAAAAATCTCGCCCTTTCATTACGAGTTTGTATTGCCAGATTAAGGAATTCGGTACATCTATAAATTAAATGATTCGAGTTTTTGCAATATGAGCAGACCACTGACCCTTGATCAACAGCAGCACACGCAATGGTGCGCTTTTGCATTTGTGTAGCTTTTTGGAAGGTATTGTGTGATGGGTGATTTACTGGTTTATTTGTTACGTAATTTAATGATTCTATGACCGTGTAGCGTCTTTCTAAAAATTTGATAAATTGATCGTAAGTAGGTACGTTCGTGTCAAGGGATGTCTGCCAGTCTTTTTTGGTGGTATAATCTAATTTTTCTGCGATTATGGGTACTATCATGGCATCCCATGAATCTACCGGTATTTGCAGCGTTTTTAACGCGGCCATATTAATTATAACTACATCTACCAGATCGCGTAAAGCAGTATTCGATTGTTTGCTTACAACTTGCGCATTTAAAATTGACATAACGTGGTCCTGCACGATTAACCGGCTGTTTTTGAACCGCCTTTCTAGTATGTCCCACGCTTTATTGTAATTTTCGTCTCCAATTGGCAATGATTCTATCGCGCGTAAAGCATCACCGTGCAAACTGGACTTTATTAATTTAAATTTTGACTGTTATTGAGATTTGTATTGTCGTCGATGACAGATTTGAATGAATTTTGAAAATTAGTCCAGTCCTTATAGTTTCTGGAAAAAGAGCTAATATTAATTATTGGCAAATTTAGGGAACTATTTTTACGCGTCTCTACTGAAGTCACAGCAAGACCTTTTCTTTGTGAGTTATGCTGAGCCGCCTCAATTATGTCAATCATAGCGGCCATTATGTCGCAATATTTGTCTTCAAATGCAACGCCCGCTTCGCGATGCATTCTTTTGTTTTGCTCGTTTTTTGAGTCAAGTGTTTCGTATTCGTATTGGCTTTCCTCGTACTCTTTTCTTATACTCTCAAGAATTTGTCGACGCGCCTTTATACTACTTATGCTACTTGTTTCCGGGTTAAAATTATTTACGTACTGTTCTATTCGCGATAATTTCTCATTTACGGTGGTGAGTATGTTTCTCACTTCGTTTAAGCGTGACATTTTGTGGTGATAGTTAAGTATGAAATGTATACGGATCCTAATGCAAATCAAACCGTGTTACAAACTGTGGAACGGGAATAGTGAATTGTTAGGATTTTGTAGAGGCACTCACCTTCTGCTGACGACGGGATACTCTCGTTGGCTCTGGTAAACTGTCTTGGACTGCTTTCTCGATTGTCTCAGCTCCTCGGGGTGGTATTTCGTTTTGCACAATACTCACTGCTGCCGATGAAGTTTTTTTACGATTTATTATGTTGTTTTTGCATCGGATCCGGCTCGAAGGACCAATGTTGGACCGTTAGGTCGTATGTTCGAATAATGTACTGATTGATGAATATGAGATGTTGAACTTAAGATGCGTTGAAAATGAATCGATGTTGATGCTTCAAAAAATTTTTAATGGCTGAATTCTGCTTACAGACTACTTACAATAAATATAAATGTTCTCCTACAATTTCCCTATCTACTAAACCGGGGAGGGTTTTACCCATCCCTTGGTCAGGTACCCAGTTCTTGAGTAACAAATAAACTTTATTGTACGTAAAACCGTACAGATTTAGAGCTACCGAGATTTTTCTGACTGAACTAACCAATGTGTCTGCTAAATGTGAATGTCCTTGTAACTGTTTTTTTTTCGCCTCGATCAACGGAATGGAATCACGAATTTTTAATTCCCGGTCGTACAGTTAACAAGGAGTACTGCCTACAAGTTTCGCGCAATTTACTTCACGTAATCAAGAGAAAACGACAAGAACACTAGTGACATTTCGTGGATTTTGCACCATGACAATGCAGCGGCGCATACCGCTTTGTTTATCCGACACGAAACACAAGCCGTTGTGATACCGCAACTACCCTATTCTCCGGACATGTCCACCCCCCTTCGACATTTTGGTATTTCCCAGACTTAAAAGGATACTCAAAGGACGTTTTTCAACAATACATGAGATAAAGGCAGAATCGCAAACCGTACTCAAGACGATACCAAGGTGTCCCACCAGTGTCTCTCAAATTGGGAACTACGTTGACATACGTGTATAATATCACAGGGGGACTACTTTGAAGGGGATGGGATAAAAATTTAAGATTAAATAAACTCATTCTGATTGTGAGAAAATTAACAATTTCCGTTACTTTTTGATCCAACCTCGCATTAAAATTCTAATTTTTAATATTGGTTTTATGTTATTGTGAATTGCTCTGAAGTAGAAACCTCTTTACTGAAAGATATTGCTTATCAAACGTAGTTCTTCAAAATTACGGTAAATATCAGAACATTTTTAAATACTTGTTAAATAAATGTAATTAACAAATACTATTGTCTGCAGAAAACGAATGATAACAACTTTAATACTTATTTACACATAATTTAACATCAATTAACTTTCTAAGATAGTATAATAAATTGTTCAGAGAGTGTTGATAACGTTAAATGAAATCGGAGAAATATTTCTATAGTGTTCCTTAAATAATTTAGAAAATTGATACGAGTATCTATCATTTTAATATCTGTAAAAGCAATGAAAGGAGTAATAATAGGGAAATATGTACACATTAAAAAAAATTAAAAAGGCGAATACATTAAAGATAAAAATAATAATAATATTCATGATACAGAACATTTTCATATAATAAATTTATTATTTTCAATAATTCTGAAAGTACTTTTGAAAATATTTGAAAATGCAGAAATAGATATCGGAATCTAATCTATATTCGTAACTAATAATATTAATAATACCAGAACATTTTTTTAAGACAAAAATAAATAAATGTTCCAATCTGACAGATATTTATCCAATATGTATTCTCATCAATAATAATTTCAAAGAATAATTATATACAACACCTTGTATATGAGTACATTTCATAAATGAAGAAGTGTACTTCATTTGAGAATGTTATTCTTTCGACCATTTTAGTTTAAAATGCCTTAATGGACCAATGATACAAAGATTAGAGGATGTTGAAATGTAAAAATAAATACAGGGTGATTCATTAACGCTATCGAGCGGCTGTATATTTGAAACTAGACGTGCTACGATTATGGGGTAAAAAATCTATTAACAAATACGGCCAAAAGAAATTGATTTAAAATATTTTCAAGTTTGTAACTTCACCGCTAGGGGGCGCAACTACTATAGTGTTACAGAGAATTATCGGAATTTCGAAATTTCGCCTATATAACCTAAGTTGAAAATACACTTTTTAGATACACTGTTAAGCCCTTCACAAGTTTTGTTTGAACTTTTTTTTGTTATTCCCATAGCAACGCCAGTATGAAGGATGCCATCTTGAAATTTTTAAATTGTCATAACTTCTGAATGCCTTAATCGATTTTAATAAACGATGGTTCATTTTAAAGAACTATTAATAAAATTTATATTTATGACATGGGAATAAAAATATAATTTTCCTGCGCACGGTAGACGACGATAATGTGAAAAGTTTTGTAATTATCTCCGTTTACTAAAAAAATTAAATGCAACGATATAGTTTTTTTCATGGCTTGATATACCATTCATTAAGGAAAACAAATACACAAACATGAGGTCGATATTTTTTTTCGTTTTCAAGTTATTGCTAAAATAGTGAAATTGTGCTAGAATATCCTCCTTTATTTAGTTCTCTAAATAACAAAATTAAATTGTAATTAATTGTAAAACTATACCAATCTTGTCCTTAAAAAGAACTTGCTTTATTTTTAAATTTTATTGATATGTAGGTGCAATTTTTCATTTTTTTATTAATTCCAAATATCTGAGTACCTATTTATAATTATTGTTTCCATAACGAGGCAGGCAGGTCCTATGAAAATAGACAAATGAACAATTATGTCAAGCAATATGTGCAAGCTCTTGTATACTGACTGATGAAACTTGAGCTAACTAATAATACAATAGATAATGATATTAATAATAAAAAATAGTTCAAAAAAGTTAAATCCAAGAAAATTTTCTTTTGTGAGGACTAACGGGAAAATACAGTGCTCAAAAAAATATATTAATATTTACACTAGTGCCTCCACTCCTGGGTGATAAATATACCACTTAGGTATACCAGTTCAGTGAATTTTTGCCTTTAAATTTGGGAAACTGTATTACCAAAAGATTAATACAACCTTGTCAATATGCATTCCCTAAAATGGTTTTATTTAAAATTTTCTTATATTTAAATGTGAAAGTAGGTATTCATTCTATCAAAAGTAGTAAAATAGTATTACAAATTATGTAGACTATGTAAATAAACAAACTCTTACATAAGCTATTATCGTATGTCAATGACACTGATAAGACCAATTAAAAAAAAATTATTATTAAATAATTATTCATTGTATAAGAACATTTGTTTATTTTTAAAGTTAGATAAGTCGCCCATTTAATCTGATATACACTTTTAATGACAATCATTTATTTATTTGTTTTCAATAGAAAAAAATTACCCGCATAGGTAGAGAAAGACTTTTAGCTTTGTTCTTTCTACTTAAAACAAAAATATAATTGTTTGAATATCTCAAAGATAAAAAATTTTCTACAATTTTGTGCCCACCTTAAACAAATTATGTAATTAATAATTTACTTTAATACGAAAACATAATCACCTAAAATTCACCGGTTTCTAAAAATGGTTTACTACAATTTTTGAACGAACTTTTTCTTTTACCTGCATTGAAAGCTTCCCCATCTTCCATATATCTGACAGCCGCCTCAACAGCGTCTAATGCTGATCCGCCTTTTTGCAAAATACTGTAGCCAATTCTTGCAGATTCCTTGACTCCTGAAATTTTGGCAGGAACCCTTTCGTCGGGCACATCTCCAGCTCCTCCGTGCACAAGAATAATCGGAGACATTTTCGCGTAAGCTCTAGCGTTGAGGACTTTATATCCACTGAAATGCAGACATACAATTTCTTGATTTATTTGTGCTATAAATACCGTTTCGTCTTATCTGACCTCAAGTACAAAGCAAACAAAATGAATCTGTCCCCTTTAGCGTACATTATCGTTGCTATTTGGAATGAATATAGCTCTCAATAGCTTGGTTGCAGTCGTCTTGTGCTTGACTCTCTGGTTTGGGAATTTACGTAGGAGTAGGGAAAATTCAGTTCGATGACCACTTCATTGTTGGATATAAAGACTGTCTCTAATTTATTGTGTTAAATCTGAACAGAATAAAGAATGCCGTTTGATAAAAAAGTTTTGTATATACGAAGACAATGTCCGTAAAAAAATATAGGTGGAAAGGAGGTGCATTATTTAAAAACATATTTTTAATTTTAATTAATTTTATTATTTTTTTTATTTTAGGTAGGTTCCTATAATAAAGTTATATAACGATTGCCCACCCTACTCTTAATTCCTATAATAATTAAAAATCTTTTTTGTTAAACATTTGTTTTGGCACCTTTTGGTAAATAATATAATAATAATATGTACCTTTTTCTTTAGAAAGAACTGCTCAAACGGCACAGAGTACAAACTCATATTTGGTATTAATTACTTAATTAAGCATTAATTAGCAGTAATGTTTTATTTTGATAATCGGAAGTATCATAGAATAGATATAGAAAAACAAAAATGGATGATATATTTAAGATAAAGGATGTAAGACATGGAAGACCATACCTCATACCATTAATGTATAAAAGTGGAAAAATTCATATACTTACCTGCCACGAAAAAAGAAATCTGTAGGTATTTTAAAATAAGTTTTTCGAAAATTGTTATTAATGGTTGACTTTTACATGATATTTATTGTGTCAAAACAACAGTTTTTTGTCTACAGAACGTAATAGTCTTTTACATCCATGATGTTAAAGTCTTTTACATCTACCTACAAAAATCAATGAAAACACAGATGAGTTCACCAGAGTATTTATTATTATCAACAAAATCATAAATTATAAGAATCATTAATAGTCAGTTTAGTTATTATCAATCGATTTAACAGGTAATCAAAGAATTTTTAATATTAAAATATATAAAGTCAACTGTAGATGACATATGCACATGTCAAATAAATTAATTTTAAATGTCAAAATTTTTTCTTCACATTTTTTAATTATTTATTTTCTGGGATACTGGTCAAAATAAACATATACTTAGTTTATAGAACTATTTTTTATTCATAAATTGTTTATTGCGATTACGTTTATGGATGAAAAATAGTTTTATAAACTAAGTGTTTATTTTGACCAGTATCCCAGAAAATTAATAATTTTCAAGAATTAATTATATGGTCAGGAAATTATATCAAGGTGTCCCAGAATAACGTGTACAACGGAAGATAAGAGACTCGTGGACTCACAATAAGCAGATTTAGGCTAATTCACCTATATCCAAAATCGCTTCGTTTGGCCGCTAGATGGCCTCAAAGTTCGTGAAAATTTTTTGAATTTTGTAAATAACTCGTATACGTAATATTCGATTCTGATTATTTTTGGGGTGTGGACTTTTGTTTTCAATCTACATATTTTGATGTTATGCAGTGTTTTTTAAAACTCGCAACTCCTACAAAATTGATGTATGGTGATAATATCCGTTCATAACTTTTTCGTCTTTCCGGCAAAAATGACAACTATTTTTTATTTGATAGGTGATACCTACCATTTGGAAGTTTTTGGACCTCTTGTAGAATTTTGATTAAATAAACGGTTTGGGTACAAAAAAATGTTTGTTAAATGTATACATTATCCTGCCATCCATATTACAATACTTAGCAAAGTGCTAGTAGGCTCTAATTTTGTAGGTTGACTGTAATATCAGTTTGATCTTTAAGTCATTGTACCTGCCAATACTTAACGAGTGTTTACTCCGATAAAATATACCTCGTTACTTCAATTTTTGATATGGGTAACACATACGACGATTTAGAGTTATTTACAATGTGCCTAATTTTATTAAACTAATTCGTAAAAATAATTAAAGCAAATAAAAAATGCTGGAGATAAAGGTAACAAAGTTGAGGTTATTAAATTTAGTACAACTTATAAAAACTGTTCAAAATGACTACCGTTATTTCTACAACAAAGGTTAATTCGGCGAAGAAAGTTAAACGATACCCTTTGCTGTTTTTAAGGGCTATTTTTTAAAACATTGCATTTTGGATATGCCTCCACAACTCAGTTCAGTGTTAAGATATGGAATCATTCATTGTTGTTTTCAGAGTGCCCCAAAGATAATAGTCGCAAGGTGTTAAATCTGGTGATCGTAAAGGCCAATTAACAGGAACATTATTCTGCTCTACCGATCCGAGGGAATCTTTGGTTCAGATAATTCCAGACATTTACAATGAAATGTGGTGGATGCATAGACCACATGTTAGCTCTGAGTAATAACGACATATTTTCCAATTACTCGGGTTTTGCAGAAACTCTAAATAAAATTCTCTATTCAGCTCCATGCTATCCTAAACAAGATCAAACTGAAATTACGGTCAATCTATACAAGATCAGAGCCTACTAGCACTTTGTTAAGTATTGTAATTGGGTGGCTAGATACAGTTAAAAAATATTTTTTTGTACCCAAACCGCTCATTTAATCCAAAATTCTACAAGAGGCCCAAAAACTTCCAAATGGTATCACCTATCATATAAAAAATAGTTGTCATCATTGCCCGAAAGAGGAAAAAGTTATGAACGGATATTATCACCATACATAAATCTTTATCGCACTCTTGTGGCACCCTATATATGACCAGATATACAGGGTGTCCAAGAATGATGACCAAAAAATTCAGGGGATAATTCTAGACCGAAAATAAATGCTACCTCTTTCTATAACATTTTTTCCAAAACTGATTATTAACGGAGTTACAGGGTGTTAAGTTAAATTTTATTTGTAGTTTTTTGCAATACCTTTTGCCACACTCATAATATTTTGATGAAATTTCGTATATGGGGGTTTTTCGGGATGAGGATTATAAATTTGCCCACCGTTTTTTCGCATTTTGTAGAGGGAGCAATATACGAGCATTTATTTTGATTTGAATGGTTCCAACTTTTTTGTGCTACACTTTATGCGACTTTTGACTGAATATTTTTGTTCTCCTAACCTTTTGACATAAAAAAGGTATACTTTATTTGTTTCGATAAATCTAACCTTTTCGAGAAAAACGTTAAAATAACATTGCTTGCATGTGATGAATACGAAATCATATTAATTTATTTTCTACATTAAACATAGCATGCTTTGGAAACAAGCGGTTAGTTGCCTTGGAAACAAGTTTGTGGAGAATTAGTTTTGGCAGATAGTAATTTTGTACTAGTTCTTTTGTAGTAATTGTTATCATAAAAATAATAATAAAAATGAACAACAATATTACTCTAACGTGGAGTTGCGGGACATGCATTATTATTACGGTTTAGCTGCTGGCAATGCTCTTGCAGCACGACGTTTGTATCGCGAAGCATTTCCAAATAGAAACCTATCCCAAAACCGAATATTCAGTACTATTCATCGAAGACTGGGAGAATTTGGATCGTTCAAAACTATAATTTTTGATGTAGGTCGACAACGGAATACTAGAACAGCAGAAGCAGAAGCTCGTATTTTGAATTCGATAGAGAATAATCCCAATGTAAGTATAAGAAAATTTGCTATTCAGGAGGGCATTCCAAAGAGCTCCGTACACGAAACAATACGCGAACAAAACCTTCATCCGTACCACTAGCAAAAGGTGCAAGCCTTATCTGCCGTAGATACTGCTGCTCGTGTGAATTTCTGCAATACAATTAGAATACTTCATAATGGTGACCAAAATTTTTTTCGTAATATCCTTTTCACGGACGAAGCTGGATTTGGCCATGATGGCTTAATAAACCTCCACAATGAGCATTTTTGGTCTGATGATAATCCTAATTTATCAATAGAGCGTGGTTATCAAAATAAGTTTTCCGTCAACGTGTGGGCCGGTATTGTAGGGGACTACTACATTTCTTTCCACAAAGACTCAATGGTGAAGTTTACTTGGATTTTCTAAGAAACCACATACCTATTCTATTGGAAGATGTACCACTCGAATTAAGAAATGCAATGTGGCTGCTTCAAGATGGCGCGCCACCGCATTTTAGTTTAGCGGCCAGAGAATTCTTAAATGAAACTTTTCCTGAAAGGTGGATAGGACGCGGTGGTTTTGTACAGTGGGCCCCTAGATCCCCTGACTTAAACCCAATCGATTTCTTTTTTTGGGGCTATCTGAAGACGCTTGTATACAGGACACCTGTGAATAGCGTCGATGAACTGAGAGAAAGAATTGTTGCTAATTGTGAGGTAATTAAGCAAAAGGAAGGAATATTCCATAGAGTTCGTCGGAATTTTTTAAGAAGAATTAATTTATGCATTGAAGAGGAAGGACGTCACTTTGAACCTTTGATTTGAATGTTTAATTTGTATTTGTATTGTTCTAGTAACTTATGTATTTTAACCTTATGATTTTGTTAGTAAACCATTCTTTATTTGTTGAGGACGTTATTTTTTTATTATTTATCATTAACCACCATCAGCGTAACAACAAATTTTCACAAAAATTACTATCTGTCAAAACTAATTCTCCACAAACTTGTTTCCAAGGCAACTAAGCGCTTGTTTCCAAAGCATGCTATGTTTAATGTAGAAAATAAATTAAAATGATTTCGTATTCATCACATGCAAGCAATGTTATTTTAGCGTTTTTCTCGAAAACGGTTAGATTTATCGAAACAAATAAAGTATACCTTTTTTATGTCAAAAGGTTAGGAGAACAAAAATATTCAGTCAAAAGTCGCATAAAGTGTAGCACAAAAAAGTTGGAACCATTCAAATCAAAATAAAGGCTCGTATGTGGCGCCCTCTACAAAATGCGAAAAAACGGTGGGCAAATTTATAATCCTCATCTGAAAAACCTCCATATATGAAATTTCGTCAAAATATTATGAGTGTGGCAAAAGGTATTGCAAAAAACCTGCAAATAAAATTTAACTTTAACACCCTGTAACTCCGTTAATAACCAGATTTGGAAAAAATGTTATAGAAAGAGGTAAGATTTATTTTCGGTCTAGAATTATTCCCTGAAATTTATGCTCATCATTTCCGGACACCCTGTATAATTATTATGGTAAATCTAAAGCATAATAGGTAAAAATGTATAATTATCTATGTTTATAACAATATTATCTGGTAAAATTATTTTCTTACTTTCAGATACAGAAACAGTTAAATTTGTATAACCGGAAGAAGTCTATGTTATTTCGTAATATAGGTACCTATAGTGGTGAAAACAACCCGCTCTATGTAGAACAAATTAAAAAAGATGAAGAATTATAGAAAAAATCAATGGTACCAAATTTAGAACAATTTTATAAAAATTGTGTACCTGAAATAATATACAAAAATATTCCACAGGGAAAAGGATGTATGGATCCACAATACATACAGGGTGTTTTCACTTTAAATTTGGAAAACGCAGGAATATATTCCCTATCAAAAATTAAGTGTAGTTTGCTCTATAAATTTTTTTTATGAAAGCCTTTGTTTTGGAGATACAGGGCGTTGAAGTTAAAAAAAAAATAAATACTTTTTGACATATCTCGGCTATCCACGTGTAGATTTGATTTAAACTTGGTGCACATTATGCGTATTGGGGGTTCTCATAATTGGCAGAATATTTGTCTTATCCCATTAGCCAGTGGCGTGCAAAGGGGGATGCGTGGCCCCTTTTTTTTAAAAAAAAGTACGCCATTGAGTTTTTCGAAGAATGTAAAGTAAATTTAAATACTACCATACAAAAGCAATCTAAAAGGCCTCTTGGTATTTTTCGATAATACGCAGCGTTCATGAGACTCTCGGACTATTAAGATTTCAATGCATGAAAAAAAAATAATTACGACATTGAGTAGAGGAAAGTAATGAAAATATTTACAGGTTCTTGACTTGCTGCGAAACAAAAAAGTTGCTATAAATTTTAATGCAGCATTTGAATTCAAAGAAAAATATCTCTTTTTCTCATTCAGCACTACCGTGCCATGTTATCATGCATTGGAATCTTGATAGTCCAAGAATCTCATGAACGCTGCGTATTATCGAAAAATACCAAGAGACCTTTTAGATTGCTTTTGTATGGTAGTATTTAAATTTAGTTTACATTCTTCGAAAAACTAAATGTCGAAATTTTTTTTTATGCACTGAATTCTTAATAGTCCAAGAATCTCATGAACGCTGCGTATTATCGAAAAATACCAAGAGACCTTTTAGAGTACTTTTGTATGGTAGTATTTAAATTTACTTTACATTCTTCGAAAAACTCAATGGCGTACTTTTTTTTGAAAAAGGTGCCACGCATCCCTACCTTTGCACGCCACTGGCTAATCCGATAGGACTAATATTCTGTTAATTATGAGAACCCCCAATACGCAAAATGTGTACCAAGTTTGAATCAAATCTACTCGTGGATAGCCGAGATATGTCAAAAAGTGTTTATTTTTTTTTAACTTCAACGCCCTGTATCTCCAAAACAAAGGCTTTCATAAAAAAAAATAATAATAAAAAATAATAATAAAATTTATAGAGCAAACTACACTTAATTTTGGATAGGGAATACATTCCTGCATTTTCCAAATTTAAAGTGAAAACACCCTGTATATTATAGAGGAACAAATTAATAAAAAGAAATAATTTTATGTTATGATTTTTTTTTAATTTTTTTCCTGTTGTACTGGATTCTAGTTAATTAATACGAGGGTGTTTGAAAAAGTTGGTACAAAATTTAAGGGGGTGAAAATAGAGCCAAAAATAGCAAAAAAAGATCCTATAAACATTGGTCCTCTGGAGCACCGTTACCGAGATATGGCCCGCCAAAGGGGTCTTATCATTTGGATATTTTTTAAAATAGCTTTCTTTCTTATTAAGATAACGGAATGAAAATTGTACATAATAATCATACCATAAAGGTTTTTAAATGCCATAAGTTTAATCAAAATCGGTTATAAATAAGGATAGTTTTGTAACTACTCTTAACAGAATTTTTTCGAATTTTTGTTATTCGTTTGAATTATCAAGCTAATAATATTATTTTTAACGAATTGGACTTTTTTGAAAAAAATGTATCTACTTTTTCGAATTCTGTGTAGTTTAGTCAGAAATAATTATTTTTTAAATAATATATGGCTTGTATGTATAGCTATTTTCACATAGGCATCTTTCATAATGACAGTTTCATTGTAATGATACTAATGATTGTCACTTTCGCGTGCTATTTAAATTCTCATGTTCCTTTATTTTCTTAATTGTTCTGATCTTTGTGCTCAACTTCGTATTTCATTCGGTTTTTTTACACCCATGAACCATCATGCTTTTACTAACCGTGAATATGCCGAACAAGACGCGAATTTTTTTTTCAATAATTACTTAATATTAATTATTAAAATTTTTTATTTTTTTTTCATTTGTTTATATCAAAGTAAGACGCTTTATTCACAAATCGTAATTATAACATAAATTCCCGTTATGAACAACTTTTCTTATTAACATTTTTTTGTATTATCAAAAACAAAAGCAGTTTATTCTTCAACGTTATTAATTTTGTTAATTTTCTGATCACCCTGTATATATAAAATTAAAGTTATTCATGACAACCATATTCATTTAAAAAGCAAAATTTGTCACGTTTCACTTTTTCTAGTAAAATTGAAAATAAAAATGTTTTCCTTCTTATCCACTTTAACCGTATACATACTTATACAGGGACGGCCAAAAGTACGGAATAAAATTCATATCCTTTGAATGAGTTAATTTTTTTTTAAACGCCAAAACACGTTAACTGATTTTGATTTTTTCCCATCTTTCGGTTACATAATAATTAATTTTTCTTCAATCCCCTAACCCCCAGCTACCCCTACTTTTTTTTCAAATGGAAACATAAGGCATGAGGGGGCTCGTTGAAAAGCTTATAGAAAACTGAATCCAGCCATACCAAATAAACAAGTTTTATTTTTTCAATAGCAAGTTTTTTTTCATTTAGAAATTGAAACAACTAGATAATTTACAAAAATAAACTCAATGTCGCAAATGCTGAAAATGTCCTCCATTCACTATTTGGCATTCTCCAAGACGATAGTAAAAGCTGTCCACAGCATTCTGAATGACTTCAGCTGGTAAATTATGCATCTCCGCCCTAATCTTGTTCTTTAAATTCTCAATATTATCCGGTCTG
>NW_019416633.1:335585-349270 GCF_000390285.2 Anoplophora glabripennis | reverse complement strand
AGTGATAGGTACAGTTTCAAATTCTTTATTTTATTCTGTACAAATTCATGGAGGATAACACTGAAGATAATTAAATTTTATTTCACTTGTTAAGTAGGTGTTTTATACAACCCTAAAAACCTTGCTATTGAAAAAATAAAACTTGTTTATTTGGTATAGCTGGATTCGGTTTTCTATAAGCTTTTCAACGAGCCCCCTCATGCCTTATGTTTCCATTTGAAAAAAAAAGTAGGGGTAGCTGGGCGTTAGGGGGTTGAAGAAAAGTTAATTATTATATAACCGAAAGATGGGAAAAAATCAGAATCAGTTAACGTGTTTTGGCGTTTTAAAAAAAATTAACTCATTCAAAAGATATGAATTTTATTCCGTACTTCTGGCCATCCCTGTAGGTATTGGTATATTAATTATAAATTATTGTTTTAAATAAACTAAAAATTTGCACTGTTTCAAAATTATATGCCAAAATTTTAAATACAAATTGGGAATTGGAAAATAAGAAAAAAAGTTTCTATGGACGTATGTCCGGAAACGATTCGTTAAGGAATTACGGCCGTTTAAAAATGGCGACCGAGTTTTAAATTTTTTTCTCAAATTTGAAAACAGATAAAATCCTGAATTTATATCTAT
The DNA here is from genome assembly GCF_000390285.2 of Anoplophora glabripennis. Taxonomy (NCBI): domain Eukaryota; kingdom Metazoa; phylum Arthropoda; class Insecta; order Coleoptera; family Cerambycidae; genus Anoplophora; species Anoplophora glabripennis. The sequence continues at coordinate 348,643 of NW_019416633.1, read as the reverse complement.
TGCGACCTACTACCTGATTGTAATAAAGAATTATAATAAATTGAACTTATTTCTTGTTACGTCTTACATTCTTATTATTTATATATAGGCACCCAGTTAGATTAGTCGTTGAAACACAAACAAAAATTTTATTTTATTTTTTTACTCAAAAACTACTTATTTCATAATAAAGATGAAAGAGATGAAAAAGTTTCTAAATTAATCTGTCTCTCCAAAAGATGTATTGCAACAATTGAAATCCTAACGAGTCAAATGTTTTCATGAAAAATATACAGGGTGTTGTTGATTTCACCCGTTCCAAATAAGATTATTTTAACGAAAAAATACTGGCTAGATGGGCCTGGACAGTATAACATCTGTACCAAAATTCAGGATTTTATCTGTATTCAAAATTGAGAAAAAAATATTTAAAACTAGATTTTGACCTCCATTTTTAAACGGCCGTAACTCCTTAACGAATCGTTTCCGGACATACGTCTATAGGAACTTTTTTTCTTATTTTCCAATTCCCAATTCGTATTTAAAATTTTTGCATATAATCCTAAAACACCCTGTATAATATATCTAAAATGATCATGATCATCTTTAAATATTTACTTACCAATTAACAGAAACTATGACTAACAATTCAGAATCAGGTTATACCAAATTAACCACAATATAACAGATGTTAGTTAAAAATAACCCGAGTCCATTCAAAAATTAATTTTTACTAGTGCGATATCTATTAGAAATTAAGCGAATTAAAGGTCAGACATAATGTGATTAATGAATTTATTCCAATATAACTTAAATAATAAAGTGTTGAACAAACTATGAAATAAAGTCTAATAAGTTTATTTATTAAGAGACAACTATATAAAAATTGCATAATTCTATAATACTATGAAGAAATAATCGTTTGTTTGTAAAAGTCCAAAAAACCTTCATATTTAGAAATTAATTTCTCACAAATTATTTACCTATCCCAATTAATTTTTGCTTTATTGTCTTGTCTTCGTTTATACTTTACCAAATGTGATATGAAATTTTACTATCTTTTCCATTGTTTTAAAAAGATATATTGAAATAAAAAAGGGCTCTTTTCTACTACTTTTCGGTATAATATAGGCAACCAGGGATGCCAAAACCGATATTATGAAACGGAAATTTACTGGTTAACTTGCAGTTTTCAGTCATCTTCAAGTGACCAGTTATTGTGAAAATGGCCCTGAGTGGTATTGTAAGAATTCAATTAATACTTCTTTCTGCCGAGAACTTACATGTTCTCCCCCCGAACCAGTACGTTTTTTACCTCCTCCATATNTGGCTGGATTCGGTTTTCTATAAGCTTTTCAACGAGCCCCCTCATGCCTTATGTTTCCATTTGAAAAAAAAAGTAGGGGTAGCTGGGCGTTAGGGGGTTGAAGAAAAGTTAATTATTATATAACCGAAAGATGGGAAAAAATCAGAATCAGTTAACGTGTTTTGGCGTTTTAAAAAAAATTAACTCATTCAAAAGATATGAATTTTATTCCGTACTTCTGGCCATCTCTGTAGGTATTGGTATATTAATTATAAATTATTGTTTTAAATAAACTAAAAATTTGCACTGTTTCAAAATTATATGCCAAAATTTTAAATACAAATTGGGAATTGGAAAATAAGAAAAAAAGTTTCTATGGACGTATGTCCGGAAACGATTCGTTAAGGAATTACGGCCGTTTAAAAATGGCGACCGAGTTTTAAATTTTTTTCTCAAATTTGAAAACAGATAAAATCCTGAATTTATATCTATTGCGACCTACTACCTGATTGTAATAAAGAATTATAATAAATTGAACTTATTTCTTGTTACGTCTTACATTCTTATTATTTATATATAGGCACCCAGTTAGATTAGTCGTTGAAACACAAACACAAATTTTATTTTATTTTTTTACTCAGTTTCCAGTCATCTTCAAGTGACCAGTTATTGTGAAAATGGCCCTGAGTGGTATTGTAAGAATTCAATTAATACTTCTTTCTGCCGAGGACTTATATGTTCTCCCCCCGAACCAGTACGTTTTTTACCTCCTCCATATTTTAAAATTTAATAAGCATTTATACAACTACAAAAAGTGGGTGTATTGTATAATAATCCTAACTTGAATGTCGAAAAGCTCTAATTATATAGCGAATGTAGAAAAAAAAAATAATAAAAATTGCGACACTATCAGACACAAATTGAGTTACGGAACCGCTAATGACATTTAATTTTAATTTGAGTTTAGTAGAGAATTGCATATTTATTAATATTTAAAATACGATTTTTTAACAAAATGTGTACATAAGGTTAAGGTATAATTAAAAAGAAAAAGATATTTTAATAATGCTCAAATCTGAGGCTGACTTCTTTCTTTTTCTATATTTCAATTTAAGGTTATTTTATATTATTATTTAAAAAAAATATATATTGCTAGAAAAAATATGTTTAAATTTAGTGCATCTATGAGATTAATAGTGATTAAAATTAACATTGACCTTATTTGGATCACTTACCCAAAATTGAAAATAAAATAAAATGTAAATGGGACAGTTTTCAGTAGTAGCATCGACAATTTTTAACTGTATTTGTTGAATATATTTCAAATTAACTACAGTTAAATTTATGGTATGCTATTTTTGCATACAGAATGTATCTGTGGAAATAATTTATTTGTAAACATATTGAAAATTTCATTTCTACAAAACAATTTTTCCGATTTAAATTTCAATATTGTTTTATACATAAACAGTTACAATAAAAAAATAAATATATAGAAAAAATTGTATTTATAAAAATTACATTCTTGTCACAAATACAAGTTATAAGAGCTAATGTGAAATAACTTACACAAAGATTTTAAATTCATAAATAAGATTATTATTACAAAATTAATTTTATTTAAATAGCTGTATAACTATAAAGATATATAAAATCTTTATTTCTTATTTCTATTTAAATAGACATTATTTTGAAAATAATAATGCAGTAAAATTTAAACAATTTGTAAAAACATATAATTAATACAATGACGCAATTTGCATTTTTCAAATATTCTCCTTAATTATCTTCCGCGTTTTCTTAATCGCTTACGTATACGTTTTCCCCATTTTCCTGAGCCTTTCTTATTTTTTTTTACTTTTGCTTCTTGTTTCGATATTCCTGGACGTGCTTCTTGTTTGGATGTTCCTGGAAGTGCTTCTTGTTTCGATGTTCCTGGACGTGCTTCTTCTGTTTGTTGTTCTTTTGTAGCATATGTTTTTGATTGTTTTAATGCTTTTTTTTCAAAGTGTACTTTTTCGAAATATCTTTCACATTCTTTTGTTCCTTGTTCTTTCAAAAGCTCTTCTGCTTGTCTCTGTTCTTCCTCCGATTCCTTTTGTACTTCTTTTCGTTGTCCTAGTTGTCGAAAATAGCCGTACCGTCTTATCGGTTGTTGTTTTCGTGCTGAATATCTTTCTGATGGTTTTGTTTTTGACATTTCGCCTGTCTGAGCTAAAATATACTTGAGCATGTTCTGGTCAAAAGACCATGGTGACCAGTATGATGTAGGTTTTTCCGATTTTCCGCTTGATCCAGGTTGTTGTTCAAGGTTTGTCAAACTTCCTTCCGGACGTATTTTTACTATTTCTTCTTCAGGTTTTTTCGGAGGTGCTTGTGGAGATTCCCTTAATTCTTCTAGTTTTCTTGATTGTATCATTGATTGTTTTGATTTATGTCTACTCGATTCTTTTCCTTTGGATAGTTTTAAGGGTTCTACCTGTACAGGTTCTTGTTCTTTCCTGGATAAGGGTTGTGTCGGTACAGGTTCTTCTATATGTAGCTCGTTCATTAACTTTGCAAGTCTTTCCACAGTTTCATCGAAATCCGTTTTCCAATATGCTCCAGTACATTTTTTTATTATTTTTTGTATATATTTTGCCGATTGTTCTACCGATAATTCTCGTACGTGCTCCTCTTGACGTTCTTCTGGTTTTTTTACCTTCTGTAAAATTTCCTTTAATTGTATTTCTTCAAATTTTTGAATTATAGTGTCCTTTATGGGTATCAGGATGGATAAAACGCCATCAAATGACACTTCAGATTTGAACTGTTTCATTTCAAAACATTTTAATCCTCCAATATCGTAAGTTCTTATACAACGTCTGGTTACGAAACACTGTTCTTCTTCCCTTTCTTGGTGCTCACAGCTGATCACTAATTTGTCATCTTTTATTTCTACTGTAACTTCTTGCGGTTGAAAGTGCATCACATCTATTAGTAATGTAGTTCCTGATTGAAAGTTTCTTCTCCTAATTGGAGTATCCAACATAGAAATGTTTAAAAACGGATTGACTATTAATATTTTTTGGAGAAATAACTGCAAGTAATCGTCGGACTTTCGCACTAGATTTATATGTTTGCCGACCACAGGGACAGGCAGACATTGGTTATAATGGAAAGTAAAATTTCCGCTTAGAGGATTCATATTTTCACAAAACAACTGGTCAAATTGAAACGAATAACTTGAATGAGTTGGAAACCACAATACTATCTAAAATTATTTATTCATTTTAAAAAATTCTAACAAAAAATTAAGCGATACGTTTTATAAAAAAAAGTGATTCAAACCCGGCTGACTACAAATCTTTTTTGTCTTTCATCTCCATTGAATTATATTATCGGAGCAATAAATTAATAAAAAGAATGTTAACTGTTAAAGTTTTGTGTCTATCAAAAAGTTCATAAAATGTAGAAGATATTTTACAACTGAAATTTAAAAAGTTTTTAGCACTAATTTCTGATCTAGTGCACAAATTGATTTTGATATATCATGTGGCCACTAGTTTGGAGTAAATATTACAAAAATATGATATAAACTTTAAAGAAATTAGATTTAAAACATGTATTGGTGAGCAAAATTAAATTTTAAGCGATTATATCAGCAGTTTTAAGTGAAAAAGTAAAAAATCATAAAATTATTAAATAAGAAACTTGCTATCACTATTATTTATTATTTCTACTAATTTTGGCATATTAAATATCAAAAATAATTTAATAATATTACTACACAGCACTACCACCACATAAGTTTATTTTAAAAGTATGTTGCAAAATTTAGTGTAATTTTAAAATACTGTTTTCTATGACGTTTTGTGTAATAAAAAGAGTGGCAAAATTCTTAATCTGAAATAAAGAAGATACACATTTTCTAATTTGGTACATTTTTAAATTTTTTTAAGGACAATATCTTTTTTTTTATTTAGCTCCTGATATTGGTTAAAATGATATGGTTCGATATACAGTGTGGTCACTTTTAAGGTACACACCATTAGTATCTCCTGAAGTAGAAGGTATACAAGGTTGGTTAAATTTAAAAAAAAGTTGCACCATTCCTGAAATAAGCTGAAAACACTGAAAACTTGGCTTTTCTTATTTCTTCCATATCTTTTTTATTGTTGAAAGAATAGTAATATAAGTCAGAATGAATAGAAAAGACGATATCTATTGCAAGGTTAAAATATCTCCCAGATAATTATGCTTTTGTAAACAATTTTTGATTTTCTTATGAACGCCATATTGGATGTTTGCACCATCAGATAAAGCAAATTTCGAGTTCAACAATGAATAATACTTGGGTGAAGAGATTTTATTAAAAATGCCAATTTTATGATTTATTCAATTTCATGAAAAACCATATGAAAACTTTGACATTTCTATTTAAAAGTAAACAAACTTACTTACTACTGTAAATGAGTGTTCAAGTGTTTTTCTTGTTTGTCTGTAATAATGAATCTAAACGTACATATGTACACAGACAATATAGAGTATCGCTACAGACTGCTACTTAAATGCTGGAAATTGGCAACCCGAAATGGAAGCAGGGTCTCCTTAGCCGGCTTCCAGCTATAAAATTTAGCGTGGTAATTCTTCTACTTGCTAATAGGCGGCAGTTCCAGCGGTGGCTTTGTTGCCAAATAATAACTGCTAAATAAATTTAATGCTTTCAATTATGTAATTAAAGAGATATGGAACTTATCTTGTGTTTGGAAATCACATTTGCCTTAGATGTTAAATAAAATAAATCAAGTTAGAATTGAAACTATGAATTTACCTAATTATTTATTTTATATCACCTTGGAATGAGAAAATTCAAAAACTCGAAATTAATGTTTTTAGATTCGTGCGTCGACTTCCAATATGGTACGATATTAACACCTATGTTTAAAAAAATTGCATTATACAGGTTATCCTTAGATGGGTACTGGCTCTTATTGTTGATTTCTTTAGATAGGTAAAATAATTATTGACACAAGTGTTGCATATCATGGAGGTCATTGGTAGTGCTCATATTTGTGACACAAGGTGTTCAAAAAAATTAACACAATGTAAGATTGCTGGAACCTCAAGGAGTAGTTGAATACGAAATTTATTTAAAAAAAAAAACAACAAATCATCAATCAATACAGAGATAAGATAATGCGTTCGCTACTGCTGTTGCAATTTTTAACTAACTAACTTTTTTGTTTTTCGACATACTGACTTCGGACCGTTTCCGTTCAACGCAGAACGGACAATCAGAACCAAAGTAGTGGTGAGATTTTTTAAAATGTTTTTTCAATTCAACGCACCGTTTCCGAATTATAAGACCTTTTTTACTGTATCACCTCACACACCTCTTCTTTCCGAAATTTATTTTCCACATACTGACTTCGGACCTTTTCCATTCAACGCAGAACTGTCATACAGAACCAAGGGTGTGGGGAGATTTTTTCAATTATTTTTTCGATTTAACGCACCGTTTCCGAGTTATACGGCCTTTTTACTATAACACGACATACCTCTTGTTTCCAGAATTTATTTTCGACATATGGACTTCGGACCTTTTACATTCAACGCAGAAGGAACATACAGAACCCGGGAGGGAGGGGTTGACATTTTTTAATTATTTTTTCGATTCAACGCACCGTTTCCGAGTTATAAACACTTTTTTATCCTATGACGTCACACACCGTTGGTCCCGATTTTTTTTTTTGACATGCGGGTTTTGACGTTTTTCACTCGTTCACCATGGGAGATTTATTGGTTCACCATGGGAGATTTTTTGATACTTGAGAGTCTAAGCAAATACTGTTTCTTTTTTCTTTCATATATTGTGACACCCCGCTATGCGTTACCCACCGAGTGCTCTACTCAGAACCAAGGGGAAATTTGTTTATATTTCCAGCCATTTCCGAGTTACGAGCAAAAACCATTTTTTTTTTTCTTATACTGTGTGACATCATAGATCGATAATGAAGGATTAACAAGGCCACGCGCTCTACCCCACGTTCCCTCCCTAGGTGTCCCGAAATTGCTGGGGAGACTCCTGAAGCTAGCAGAGAGAGAGAGATAAGCTCTCTATAGGACAGAGTCACTCTATCTCTATCGCACACTATAACTCTATCTCTCTCGCACACAATCAGACAAAAACGACAGAAACGAACCTTCTTTTGAAAATACATGGGATTTATTATTATTAGAATAACCCATTTTAATTTAAAAAATTAAAAAAATTACAATGGGTTATTCTGATGACGAAAAATAAAACATAATTAACTGTATTATTCAAATAACAATAATGTGCAAAAGTTCTTCAGGAATATTGGCAAATTTATTTTGGAGGAAGAATCCCGTCAACGAACACTAAAAAATATTATTAGAAACCTTAGGTGGCCAGAAAACAGCCCCGATCTCATTGTCAGTCCTTTAGACATATTTTTTTTACCTGAAAATTTGCAAGTATTGAAAAAAAATACAGGACGAAATGCTTGATAATTTTGAATTTGTTTTTGAAGCAATTAATAGTAAATTGAAACATATTTTCAACTGTATCATCACAATCACTTGCATGTTGATTTGTAAAAATTGTAGGTATATTAATGTTATTTCGTTTTTAGTTATTCTCCTTATGTTGTTGTAAAGGTTAGTTATAAAAAGCGTTGTTTGTTATTTTCATAAGGATGAATTTTAATTTTTTTTAATGATTTTTTTTATTTTAAACATATATATTTTATGCCAGTAAATTTTGATGTCAAATGAAATAAAGGAAAAGTCGTACATTTGTATTTAAAGTTTCTTTCTATCTTTAATTATTAAACCTATAAGTGGATGTCAAAATAAAAAAAAAAACCTGTACCTACATTCCGCGACGTACTAATAACCCACCTTGTATATTAAATAAATTTATCGTCATCATCAAATATTAAAAAAATTATATTACAAGCTGTTTAAAATATTATTACGAATTTTGTTTATTTGGAAATATATTTTCTGCAGTATTTCAATACCAAAAAATGAAAATAGTAGGTAGCTAATTAACGAAATTATGATTAAATAACTTAATTGTAACACCACTGCAGAATATCATATGATACATACATAGATATTCGTTGATTCTTTAAAAACAATTTTATCAATACCTACATCATACATTGAAGTAAATACAGTAACGCAAAAAACATATATTGATAAAAAAGTGTATAAAAGAAATCCGTAAGTACGCCTGGCAACATTATCAAAGTCTTGTTTATATGTTGCTAGGATACGCTTAGGTATGAGGGCCGCTGTATTTGATTCTTCCTAAAATTCTGCTGGTGGTGTACTCTACTGGCAATTCGGAAATTTAAAACTGCTGGCCTATTCCAGGAGCGGTCTGTGGCGATAGCTATTTTGTCTGTGATATGTATAACCTGCGCATTTCAAGAGTTATACACATATGATTCAAGAACATTGAATAGTATAGAAAGTGTCAGTATTAAAATTAGATGCAAAGAAAATTGTGCGTTCGTATTATGTGTGAATAATTAAAAACTTTAATCAGAAATAGGAAAAAATGAAAATCTTCTCGTTGGTGGTTCAGACGATGGATCTTAAAACGGAAATATGAAGGAGCTAGTAAAGTTATTAGTGGAATTTGTTACGGCGACTTGGATGCATATAAAAATCATTTAAGAATGTTTGAAAAGAAATTTGAAGAACTGCAGATAGTGATACCCTTTAGTTAGAGCGTCTATTTCATTCCGGAACGAATTTTTTCGTAACTTTTACCCGCATTGTTATATTTTTATATTCCTCACTTTTAATGGTCCATATACATTTCTCTTTTTGGTATAATTCCCGAACTTTTATTGAAACACAATATTATTGAGTAATAGCGTTGAACAGATGTTTACATCAATCTATTTTATTTCAACTGCATAGTGTAGAATAGTATAGTATATTATAGTATATACGAGTATTTAACATTAAGTTGCATTTGCATTCCAAATTTTTGGCAGGTCACAAAAATATTGTGTTTATCATCTATTACATTAAATTCAATATTAAAATAGTCATTATTACTAATGGTAAAATATACAGGGTGTTGCGTGTTTAATCTATAAAAACTAAACTACAGCTTCCTGATGATATTTGTAATAGAAAAGTCTTATACGAAAAAGTTCTATCTTCGCGTTTTTCTTTGTAAATTAAAGTTCATTTAATCAACGAAAATGAAGGCCGACCCTGTGTTATTTATTAAAAACTTTGGAAATGTTTTTATGCGACCCGAGATGCAACCTTATAATTTAAGTCGGTATAATCTAATACTAGTAATACTAAAAGAAGGTTAGGTTACATTGTCAAAAAATTTGTGCAGTCAACTGATTTTGTATTTGTATTGAATTCATTATTCACTTAATTATTAAATATTAAGCATCGTCCATCGACCCATCAGTGTTAAAAAGTGAAAGATTCCAGACAAAAGTTTTTATTTTGTAATTCCACGATAGTGACAGTGTAATTTTTATAAAGAAGTAAAAAATAAGAATAGCGTGCCGATTACATTAAAAACGAGATTCTTATTTCTTACTTTGCTTAATTTTTTAGTTTGTGCACAAACTAGTTTTACAATGAACCGAGAAAACAATGCATTTACCATTTCCGAACGTGTCGACATGGTGTTAGTGTATGGTGCAGCCGAAGAAAATGCGTTTGCGGCGACTAGGTTCTACCGGAAACGATGGCCACAACGTCACCCCCCATGTGCAAATACAATCCTACAGTGGGTTCAGCGGCTGCGAGATATGGGAAGTGTTATTCCTCGAGGAGAAGAACGTGGTCAGCAAGTGAACCTTAATGTTGAAGATGCAGTGTTGGAAAATCTTGACGAAGACCCCACAATTAGCATTTTTGCAGATGGTTTTTACGGCAATGTGCCAATTAAGTAGACTTTCCTGCTTATGGTTCTGTAACAGATGAGGTGGCATTTACCCGTGATGAAGTGAATTTCTATAATATGCACATTTGGGCCGATGAAAATCCTCACGCGACTAGGGAAACTTATTTTCAAATCGGTTTTAGGTAAATGTTTGGGCTGGCATTATAGGTGATGTACTTGTGGGTCCCTATTTATTTGAAAGACGACTAAATAATGGACCAATACATGCTGACTTTTTGGAGAACCGGTTGCCTGAATTATTGGACGATGTGGCATTACAAGTTCGGGCACGCATGTTTTATCTTCAAGATGAGGCTCTTCCACATAGTACCCGAGAAGTAACGACACTTTTGAATGAAATGATTCCTCAGCGATGGATTGGACGCTTTGGTACTGTACCGTGGCCATCTCGGCCACCCGATCTAACTCCAATGGACTTTTAACTTTGGAGTCATTTGAAGTCTGGTTTACAATACATCAATTGCTACGGTGGAAGAATTACGAAACCACAAATAAAACACATTCGACTAACAATTTCAAAGATATGATGATCAATGGTGTAAACGATATTAAAAAATAACAACAAAAGTAATAGTAGTTAGCATCAAATGGAGTCTGCGGAAATTCCTGTATCGAGTAGAAGCTGTGCCTAATCATATGCTTTTTTACTTTCGACTTAAATAATTGTGGATTGTCAGAGAATTTTAAGCAATTTGGTAGGTGATTATACAACCGTACATCCAGGGAATTTCCTGCTGATAAAGTCAATCTAAACCGCTGAGCTCGATGATCGTTTCTGGTAGGATACACATGAATTTGATTACTAGATTTACAATTATTTTTATTCTTATACAGGGTGTCTCGTTCATGTTTCAAAAAAACTTGTGCGCATGTTCTTTATGGAAAAATAATAGGGGTAGTTCATGTAAAGTTTTTTTCTTAGGCGCCCTATTTTAGAGATACAGTATGTTGAAGTTGTTGCTGTCGAAATGGTTTTCCTTAATTACCTTTAAATCGGCTAAAGATGCAAATGTCAAAATTTGTACTCGAGTAAACATCAACTGTGCGTTAAAGAATAATGTGCAAACTGTTTCTTTCTGAAAAGCAGTGTCGCTGATACAGGTAATTGGAGGGGTACAATCGAAAAAAAAATGTTAAAATTCAAAATTTATATAATTTCTAAACGATTCTGTAAACTCTAAAGCATAACTACAAAGAAAGGTATACTTATCGAAATTCGATAGCATGTACCAATTTCAGCATCTACTGTAGTATTTCGAGTTTGCACATTTATTTAATTGTGCAGCTGTTTTGTTCTGTTGTCTCCGAGTCAACCTAATATTTTTCTGTTTTTATCACTTTCTTTAAGCATTCATGTCCATCAACAGTTCAGTCCATTCAACAATTGTATAATTCAGTAATGGTAGTGTAGTAGTTTACAAAATCTAAAATTAGTTATTAATAGATAATTAATTACCATAATCCGTAAATGTTAGTTTACAACAAGCTGAAACTTTAAATAAATTTTATTTTTATTTTTTAATTAATAAAATTTAACTGTTTCATGTGATACGTAAATTAAAATTATAGTCTTAAATGCAAATATTGTTGGTAGTTAAATGTCTTCAGCTCATTAAGGTCCTCTTTCAATTTAATATTTTGTTAATGTACTTGTGCCGCTTTATGTAAGTAAAAAAAATGCAACTTTATTTTTCTGGAAAATGGTACATGCTACCGAATTTCGATAAGTGTACCTTTTTTTGTAGTATGCTTTAGAGTTTACAGAACCGTTTAGAAATGTAATAAATTTTGACTTTTAACATTTTTTTTTTCGATTGTACCCCTCCAATAACCTGTATCGGCAAAACTGCTTTTCAGAAAGAAACCGTTTGCGCATTTTTCTTAACGCACAGTTGATGTTTACTCGTGTACAAATTTTGACATTTTTATCTTTAGCCGATTTAAAGATAATTAAGGAAAACCATTTGGAAACTAACAACTTCAATACACTGTATCTCGAAATCAGGGCGTCTAAGAAAAAAACGTTACATGAACTACCCCTATTATTTTTCCTTAAAGAACTTGTACACAAGTTTTTTTGAAACATGAACGAGACATCATGTGTATCTCAAATAATTGAGAATATACCTACAGAGACTTGCCGTCTCTGTAGGTATATAGTCATTAACTTAACGTTCCAAAAGGCAATAGAATTGGTTCAGACCGGACGGAAATTGCGCAGAACAAAATTCGTGTTTCAACAGATATACAGGCTGTTCAAATTCGCTTCTCACTACAGGGTTCTCGGAAACGGTAAGAGGTACGAAGTAGCTTAAATGGGGGCAACGTTGCGTAATCAGGGGACCAACATTATGCCTCTGAAAAATTAAGGCTAACATGATTAGTTTTCGAAATATTTGAAAAAAACCGAATTTTTTTTAAATTCATTTTTGTTTAATTTCAGCCTTGTTTGAGGTGATACTAAAAAAGAAGAACACTTTCTTATGGCCACTTTTTGCCCTCTATCGAATGGCATAATCAATTTTTATATGTAACATTTCGTCTCTCCAGGACCATCACCAACTTCATTTTTTTAAATACGACCCTAGAAATTTTATTACATTTTTTGCAAGCCTTCATGATCCTCAATACTGTACCGCCTCAGCCCGAACCAGATTCAGACGTTTTGTCTTGAAAAAATCATCTTCAGTGTATTCGTTCAAAATTTATCTAAATTTTTTATTTAGATTTATTTGTTTATTGAATTATCGTACACTGTAAGTGTCGTTAGACCCTGTGAAATCCATCTAGTTATTTAAACTATTACCACCACGC
>NW_019416633.1:297075-333488 GCF_000390285.2 Anoplophora glabripennis | reverse complement strand
AGAATCCGGCTCAGGAGAGTGACAGGACTCATAACGGGACACTGTCACTTTAGGAAACATCTACATAAGCTAAAGCTTGTAGACAGTCCGGTCTGCCGAGGATGTGAATCGGCGGATGAAACTTCTCTGCATATCCTGGGCGAGTGTCCGGGATTTGCACGTAGCAGAATGGCGCTCCTTGGGAGATCCTATTTGGAACCCAAGGAACTGAGAGAAATGTTAGCAAGGAAGCTTTTGGACTTTGTAAAAAGGACAAATCTACTTGCTGAATAGGACTGGTAGTGGGACGCACAATAGGCCTAATTAGGCCGCAGTGCTATGGGACTTTTCAAGGACCAACCACTAGATGAAGATGATGATGATGATGATACTGTATTTTGAGTTTATAACCTATTTTAGTATGAATGATTTAGATGATGATTTTCTGGCTTCCGAGTCGAGCAAACAAAAGGATTTCGGTATTCGTAGGTATTCAGTTAACTTGACAGACGACAGCCATGTGATAGGTCGTAAACTGTTCCAACACGATTTCTAGAACTAGTTCATAATCAGTACTTATCGAGCGCATGCGTACACAATAATTCTTTATTAATTTTGACCTAATTCTGAATTCCTTGTTGGAACGAACCTATTATATCAAGTTTTCTAAAAATTTGTTTACAGTGGTCTCTAAAACCCATACCAGCTATAATCCTTATCGCTCGCTTTGCAGGCGGAAAATTTTTTGCGCATAGCAGTAATTTCCCATAGCTAATTAATGAATGAAATAATGCAAAATAGCTTTAGAGTTTCTATAGATAGCGAACGAGTAAGTGTGCGTAATACACATATTGAGTTGGAAAGTTTGCGACTTACTTGCTCAATATGATTACCAATTTAGTTTTTCATCTACAATTATGATATGAACTTTTGCTGAATTTCCCCTACGTATATTTTTATTTGTAGTAAACAATACATTTTGAGTTTTACTTTCATTCATTTACTTGTTTGATGTAAACCATTTTTTAGCTTCAGAGACCAGCTCTATACTTTTCGTTACAAGGTTATTTATGTCACTATTTGAATTTAACAAGGTGGTGTCATCTGCTAAAGCAACACAAGTATTTGGCTATAAATTATGAAATATATCATTGATATGAATAGTAAAGGCCCCAGGACAGATCCTTGAGGCACTCCGTGTTTATCCAAACTACTATCAGAAAAACAATTGTTGTATACTATTTGTTTTTAATCGCCATCGAACACTCACATAGTGTATTGGATACACTATTACCATTTTCGAGATAATTTACTATCTGAGTAACGATTTTAAAAGCTGCATTTGGTGTATTACATTTACTTCGAAAGCCAACTTCGAAACAGTTTAATATATTATGAGCTGTAATATAAGCCATTAGGCGTGATTTAAGTAAAATTTTAAAGATCCTAGAAAACATGGGGATAATAGAAATTGGATGATAATTTTCAAATATAGACACATTTCCAGTTTTAAAAATTTGTATAATTTTTGTGACTAAAATTATCAGGAAAATTTGCCTCTCGTATGAAAGTATTAATGATGTGCAAATATTTTAAGGTGTTTAGAAAGTAATTTCAGCGGGGTACTTCCAATACATTTTTTCGATTTGAGCCCCCCTGAAAAAATATTCGAATCTCAAAATGACCGAAAAAATTATTACCTTTATTTTTTTAATTAAATTTTTAGTTCGTATTTGTTTAGCTTTTCCTATTGATAAAAAAGAATTAGATAAAAAAATGTCGCTTTTGCAAATAACATGTCAAAAATGACAATCGCATATATACTACGTTTTTAGTAACTGTTATACTATATTTATGTGTAGTCGGCAAGTAAAAATAACACAGCCACACAGAAAAAAAAATAAAAAGTACCATAAATCAAGGTAAAATTTGTAGGCAGAGTCATAATTTTAGGCCGAGTAGGCGGCATTTTTTCGGCAGTCACATTTTTAGATTGAAGGCATAAGCAGATGCAGTGATGTGCTGTGTGGCAGTAATGTGTCCTTTTCCTTGAACTTTAAAATTATTCAGAAATAAAAGCNTAATACACCACTATCTTGGCAGAAAGAAATCTGTGCGAATCAAGTTTGTACTATAAGTACATATTTTAAAGAAGCAACATCGCAGTGCAAATTATCATGTGATGTGCAAGAAAATAGTCCGTTCTACAGTAACGACTTTTTTAATATCATACTACGTAAGTATCTGCCATTTGCGCCTCTTTGGGGGTGGTCTTTTATTAAATGATGGTGCGCGATTGAGTAATGCCCCCTTGGAGCCGTGATTCGGTATTTTCAAAAACATACTAACAAAGCGCCATATTTAACAATTTAATTTTACAACAGACTGGGTGGAATGCGAAGTATGTAACGTATGGCTCATCAAGTTTGTGTGAATACATCGCAAGAAGGGGCATTTACCAGAACTGCACTACAGAATTTTTCTGACATAAAACCCCGTTCATCATATCACCACTTTTGTCTTGCAATTGCAAAAAAAAATCACATTTTTATCCTTACTGAAGTAGTAGACAAAAAACGGAAAAGTATCTAAATCAATTATTGGTTTTCCCAAAGTATCGCATCTGTAAAACAGCACCCGATATTGCTAACTGGCACATAAATATACTCAGACATGATAAACTGTCTGATGGAGCTGCGGTGTGTACAGAGTGATTCACTATATTTTGACCCCTCCATTAACTTTATTGTTTTTAGAGTTATAAGAAAATGTGAGATACAAAAGTTGCACGATTTTTTATAAATTTTTCGAAAATGTAGAAAAAGTAGAATAAAGTATAGATCTTCTTCATACTCTATTTTATTTCCTAATAATATTTAAATTTTCTACCCCTCGCTACACGTCAGGTGATGTGGTATATGCACGATGGGTCACCTGTACATACATAGTACACTTGCCGTTAGAGAATAGTTAAATTTAGATTACCCGAATCGCTGGATTGGCCGTGGTCGTGATGTCCCTGTTTGTTGGCCTACACGTTCATCTGACCTAACGCCTATGGATTTATTTTTGTTGGGAGACATAAAAAGTAAAAGTATTGTATTGTAAAAGTATTGTTTATGCCACTCCTGTTGCCTCCTTAGAAGAACTACGCTTAAGAATATTTCAGGCAGCAGATGACCTTCGCAATAACCAAGAACTGTTTGTGCGAAGTGCGTTATAACTTCAACAGACGAATTAGGTTATGCTTGCAGCAAAATGGAAATTATTTCGAGAATATTCTTTAAATTTAATTTTCCATTTCTTGTTTTTCGTTCGTATTAAATTTTATTTCAGACAAATAACTTTACCTAATACATGTCTCATAGTCATAAGTTATCAAACATTTTTCATTAATTAGTAGCAAATTATTCTTAATGTTATTATTAAATTACCAGCTTATTGACAGAAAGTGTCAATTTATTAATATGATAAATAACAATTTATTTGTTATGACATCCGCCTATAAATTTACAAATTTTCGCAATGACCCCTTTAGTGAACGATGACGCATCTAATTTTTTATACTAGAAAACTATTGGTTTTACCGAAAAATTACAAGAGGTAAAAAAGTTGCGCATAAATCAGTCTTCCCAATAAATATTTTTAAATAAATAATTTTCTTCATATAAAAAATTTCTAACAAAATGTTGCAATGGGGTTGACTGTTTCACTCCTTTATAAAATATGCCAATGACCGAACAAATATTGAAAATCCCCTCCTTTAAGAGGGTATATCACCTCAGGGGTGCAACTTTCATATAAGGTATTTTTACTTCATTCCTCTTATTTTTGGCTCTACATTTGGTAGCATTTTTACTTTACTTCATTTAAGTATAAACCTCGATAGATAGTGTCCCTTTAAACATCTCAAAATTTACCCTAAGAAAATCACCATTATTGAGAGTCAATATTTTCTTTTGCTTTAGGAGATTATCTCTACATAAACGCGTATATTCCTGAAAATTCTGTGAAGAATCCGAAAGCACTCGATGGCAATCCACGGTGGTAGCTTTATGGACACATGACTTTGAATACGTTCCTAGATAAAGAAGTCGTACTAGTTTCTTTTAATTATTACGTTGATATTCTTGGTAAGTACTTTGGCTATTTCTTCTAAATTGTGGCCTATGGTTCTAGTGATGATTCAATCACGTTGTTATTCTAGGATTCCTTAGCACGGAATATGACGTCATACCTGGCAACAACAGCACAGCAATTGTTTTATATGCTGTGACAATAGCATGAAAGACCAAGTCTTAGCATTCAAGTGGGTCAAGGATAATATTAATTCGTTGGAAATCCCCACTCTTTCACCCTAGTGGGCGGATCAACCGGAGCAGCCAACGTCCACCACCAATATTTCTCAACTTCTTTCTAAAGGACTGTTTATCAAAGGACTTTTGGCGAAGCGGTAAAGCCCTAGCATCCTGGATGGTAAAGAAGAACGCCTTACAATACGCAAAGAAGCTTGGCGTGTTAATGGGTTGCCTTAACAGTTCCTCAGAAGAATTGAAGAGGTGCCTTAAGCAGAGACTAGCGCACGCTTTGCTAAACACTTCTATGGTTTCAGTGATCTACCACTCTCACCTTTTGCGCCAGTGGTGGAAAGGGGATCAGCAAATGTTTTCTTACAACGTGCCTTGGATTATATGTTACGCTAGTGACGAAGGGCTGTACCCTACGGGATGTAATTAAGATGATCCAATGAAGGTTTCTAGCTAGCGTAAAAGTTTCTAGATAGCGTAAAAGAGATTTGGCCATGCAAAATTGTCCAAAATACGTAATTTTTCAGATTTCTGTATATTCTTGGAAGAGATAAACGAGAAGTGGGTNAGCTATTTTTTCGACTATTTTGAAATTTGAATATTTTCTCTAATCAAAGAAATGTATTGTATTCATACAATTTGTAAAATCATCCTTTGATGCACTTTTTGGTAATGTTTGAATTAACTTGTCAGCAATGGTAATAAAAAAATTATTAAATTCTGTATCTCCAATACCATGATCAACACCACTAGATTTTGTTTTATTTCTTTCGTTAACCAAGCGCCAGACAGCATATGCCATGTTGTCAAACTGCTCGATAAATGTATTGTAATAATATTTGTTATTATAAGCTATTTTATTTTTGTACTTCTTTTTATGAGAAGTGAGTACAGAAAGAATAGAGGCATTTTTTGATGCATCATATAACTTGTGGCTTGATAGAGTGTCCCTCATTCTTTTCAAATCATTTTCATACCACAGCACAGGTGCTTTATTTATATTTATACTGTATTTTCGTAATGGGAAAATAGAATTTACCAAATCAGCGTAAGTGTTTATCAGAAAATCGGCAAAAAATTACTATTGCTCAGTGAAGTCACAAAAAAAATCCAGTAAATATTAAGAATTGATTCCCTTGATTTTAAAATGTCGTTTTCATTGATTACTCTTTTACAAATCTTATTTTGGTTATTAAATTTTGCAAAATATTTTAAGAACATTATTTGTGCTCGATGATCAGCTATTAATGGAATCATGTGATTGATCTAATACTATGCCTTGTTCTCGAAAGCTCTGCTCATTATTCCAAGGGCCCAAATCCCAAGTACGAAATTATGGTTCTACAATAAGTGTCTCATATCGTTCATTCATTTATATTTATCAAAATGTTATCTAAGCAAGTAGAAGACTGTAGGGTAACTCCTGTGTAGTCAGATATTTTAATGTCTAGTCCAAATGAAGTTATTAAATAGATAAAATCATCTAACATTGAAGAACCTCGACGGAAATCAATATTATAATCATCTACCAATATTATGTTAGTGAACCTACTTTGACAACATACAAGCAGCTTCTCTAGACTATCCAAAAATGTTTTTATATTACCATCTGTAGATCTATAAATAGTTACAATTACAGTTTTGTTTTTTTATATTCTATGTAATTAAAAGATTATATAAACCTGACGGTTATACAGTAAACTATAATTCCAAAACAATTCCTGATAACAAAATACAAATATATATTTGCTGGTTTCATATGTTTAAGATAATGCCATCGGATGCAGATAAATATTTTGTATTGATTAACGAAAAACAAATTATCAAAGAAATTCTTGCTTCAGCATTCAATATTAACGATTGGGATTTATTTTGCAGCTGAGTCAAGAATTTCCACTCGTAGAATTGAATTTGAAAACCAAAACGAAACAGATTGCGTACCATTCTCTCCTAAAGATTTATTGTCAAGAGGCTAATATTAAAAAACAGGAGATACTGTTATAGTTGACACACCTATCTTGGCAGAAAGAAATCTGTGCGAATCAAGTTTGTACTATAAGTACATATTTTAAAGAAGCAACATCGCAGTGCAAATTATCATGTGATGTGCAAGAAAATAGTCCGTTCTACAGTAACGACTTTTTTAATATCATACTACGTAAGTATCTGCCATTTGCGCCTCTTTGGGGGTGGTCTTTTATTAAATGATGGTGCGCGATTGAGTAATGCCCCCTTGGAGCCGTGATTCGGTATTTTCAAAAACATACTAACAAAGCGCCATATTTAACAATTTAATTTTACAATGGTGGGTGGAATGCGAAGTATCTCCCGATCTGCTGGAATACAACGGTACTCTATCTGTATCAGAGCCGGAGGTAGGTAGTAGCGAAGGAAGGTTTGGATTACTATTTGATACCAGGAGAAAAGATCAACAAGAACTTAAAAAAATTTACTCAGGTACAGTTTTTCAATTAGAAATACTAAATTCATCTGCTTTAAATTGGGGAAAATTATTTCCTTTTAGAAATTCACCGACAGATTGTTTGCTGTCTCCGCAGAACCGTCAGTCGAGCTAAACTGATGAAATCTTCAGTATATTTTTATTTATTTAACTACACTGAAGGTGAAAAAAAAAAAAAAAATCCTGACTTTTTTCCATATGCTCAAGGGGTAGAAGGTAGAATCAGATTAAGCAATAACTGATAAACATTGCAAACAAAACAAAATCTACTATAAAATTTTTTTCCACAAGTGTGTGTCATGTGAAGATGGCTGTTACTTCTGTGGAGCACAAGTTATCGACACAAGTTTGGATTATAATTAATAATTATTGGAGAATGAAAATCTTTTTGTAAAAAATGAATTGTAGTTTCCTTTGAATTATTCGTTCAGTTTATAGACAACTTCATGTAATTTATAAATTGCTTTATTTATAAAGTAGAAAATCGTTTCATTTTTGTTGTTCATATTAAAATTTTCTTAAACAAAATGTTATAAACGATTTTATTCTCCAAAATGAAATTTTTGACTTATCCTACGATCAAGCCAGTCCTATCCTGACGATAATAATAATTAACAAGATAAGTTATTGCACCGTAATGTCTCTCTACCCTAATCTAAACATAGTCCATTGCGAAATGTTGCTTAAACCAGTTTGTCTATTTTTTGTTCTGTCATTGGGAAACAATAACTGTAAGTACCTAAAAAAAGGAATATATACCCAGCGCTTTTTTTACTACATCATTGCTTTTCTTCGTCCATCGTGCAATGTGTTAAAAATTTCATCTCTTCTTGCAAAATATACTTCATATATCTATTGACTCATGTAAAGAAAATTACCATTTCTTAATTAATACAGGTGGGTGCAGTATAACCGCAAGTCATTATTAAACTTCGTGTCGATTTCAAATTCGTAAAATCCACTAAGCCTCGGATATTTGTATATTTGTGTAGAACACAATCTTTCATTTTGAGTTTTTTTTTTTAATAACATTTTGTGGTATCTCGTACAAAAATGAAACTTTGGTGGTGAATAAGACCAGATTTTTCAAAATTTCTAAGACTTACTGGATTTCAACAGATTTGAAATCATGACAGATTTTGTTTTAGAAATAGTTAGGGCTGAATCATAGAAGGCCATTTTTTAAAATGAATTTGGTTTTACTCCCTGGTCGAGAAATCGTCAAATTTCTGGCGTTCTTAGGTACTGAAATCTTGAAAAGTAAAACATGTAGAACAAAAGTAAGCACAAAAATAAAATCCTTGATGTTCTGTTTATTCATCGTTATTGTTTAAATTTACTCAAATAAAATAATAACTTAAAAAAAGCGTTTGTAAAACATACGTTTGCTGTTATCCTAATCTCACATTTTAAGAATTATATTTACGTACTTAAAGTAAATAAAAGTAAACCATTTTATATGTAGGACTAAGCAAGTAAATGTTATGAGAATATTTACATGTAGAGTTATATATAAAAAAGTTAGTAAATTCGTAGATTTCAGTACCTAAAACCTTGATCGTTCTTTGCATCTATTTATTCGTTTTACTGCGGCATCTTTAAAAATACTCAGATGGCATGACAAAACATTCCTATTATTTGGTAAGCTTATTCAGTTATTAAATATTTGAAATTATTTGTCTTTGTGAAAAACACTATTTAAAGAATACGGCGCTCTTAAGCAGTCAAGAAAAAAAAAACAGTTTAATTTATATATTTAAATTTAACTCGAAGCTAGTTTGTTCAAGCCAAGATGATCTACCAGAGATAGTCACGCCTTTAGGAAGAGTTCGAGGATTTTGGAAGACTTTAGACGACCGGAAATATGCTGCTTTCGAGGGAATCCCATATGCAAAACCACCAGTAGGCCACCTAAGGTTCGAAGTAAGTCAAAATATTTGTATATTTAAGATACCTTTTCAATTTATTTCTGGTATTTCTCACGTAATATTTTTTGGCTAATTTTCCACATGCTACATAAATGTTGTAAATAATGTTTTAATTTGTAAATGAGCCATAGGAATCAGTCAGGGGTAGTTATTTTTGTCTACTTTAAAATATCATAGTGGGACATATACAGAGTGCTCGCAAACTAGGAGAAAGAATTTAAGCTGTATTATAGTAGTATTTAAAATGACAGTCATTACTACATAATAATACATAACCACAAAAAATTTAAAAATAATTTGGTGGTTATGTACCTCCGTAAATATTAAGTTTTCGAAAAAGTGTAACAGGTACTATTATTTTTTTAACATAATCACCCCTTAAATGAAAATTTTGAAATAATTTATACTTTCATTCTCAATACTACATTTATTGGTTTACTTTCTTTCATAAATGGAAAAGATGTATGGATAATTTCATTTCAATTGATCGTCCACTTCATTCATTAATTTTAATTTTGCTAGTTATTTGTGTAATGTAAGATTTTCCAAATTCCTACTCGACGTCTCTCTTATTTCGTTACAATTATCTTTATTTTTACTAACTTGTAGGAAGCCGAACCTATTCCTGCTTGGTCAGGAACTTGGGAGGCAAACACACTTCACACCTGTCTTCAGGCTGGATTCCTGGATCTTGACAAATTATTAGGTTATTACTAAATCTACTTAGCTTGGTACTCCAAAACACTTTAATACGTCCTACAAAAATTGTTATTATTATTGAGTGTTTATATTTTCCATTAGGGGAAGAAGATTGCCTTTACTTAAACGTATATATACCTGAAGACTATGTGAAAAATCCTAAAGCACTTGATGTGATAGTATCAATCCATGGAGGTGCCTTTATGGTGGGCAGTGGACACATGATATGGACCAGTGCACTCCTAGACAAAGACGCTGTGTTTGTATCTATCAATTACCGCCTTGGTATTCTAGGTAAGAATGCTCCGGTTATTTATTCGTGGTTTTCAAATGCCATTGATAATTTAGTCAGCGTTAACATTCCAGGATTCCTTAGCACAGAAGACTACGTCATACCCGGCAACAACGGTATGAAGGACCAAGTCTTAGCAATTAAGTGGGTCAAGGACAATATCGCTTCGTTTGGAGGAAACCCCCACTCTGTGACCATAGTAGGCGGATCAGCTGGCGGAGCCAGCGTCCACCTCCAATATTTCTCCCCCCTCTCTAAAGGTTTGTTCATCAAAGGGATTTCGCACAGCGGCACAGCTCTAGCACCCTGGGCAGTCAGAAAGAACGCTTTGCAACGTGCCAAGAAGCTCGCTGTGTTGGTGGGTTGTCCTGATAGTACCTCAGAAGAACTAAAGAGGTGTCTTAAGCAGAGACCAGCGCATGCTTTACTAAAGCAATTGAAACATTTCTATGGCATCGGTGACCTGCCGTTCTCACCTTTTGCGCCAGTGGTGGAAAGAGGATTAGCAAACGCTTTCCTAGAGGCGGAACCTTACCATCTCTTGAAAGAAGGTAAAGTCCACGACTTGCCTTGGATTACTTCCTTTACTGTTGATGAAGGACTTTTTCCTACGGGATGTAAGTAAGATATTACCTTTAAGGTTTATAAAGTTTTCTCTTTTACATGCATTTACATTACACCATGCAAGATTGCCCGACGTAAATCAAAATGCATAATTTTCCAGATTTATGGCACATTTTGGGAGAGATAAACGAAAAATGGGTAGAACTATCTCCCGAACTGCTGGATTACAATGACACTCTACCTGCATCAAGGCGGGAGGTAGTAGCGAAGGAAGTTTTGGATCACTATTTGGGACCAGGAGAAAATATCAATAAGAAGAACTTCAAAAAATTTACTCAGGTACAGTTTTTCTATTAGAAATGCAAAATTCATCTGCATTAAATTGCAAAAAATTATTGCCTTTTAGATTTTCACTGACAGATTCTTTGCTGTATCTGCAGAACTCTCAACTAAACTGCAAGCCAAGGTGACAAAATCTCCAGTATATTTTTATATATTTAACTACACTGAGGGTGAAAATAAATTTGTCGACAACTTTCCAGGCACTCGAAGGGTGGAAGGTAAGAACATACTCTTAAACAGATGAAGCGTGAACTAAAAAATTGCAAACTAAATGTACCAGCAAATACTTTTCATAGGTGCATGTCATGGTGAAGATGTTTTCTACTTCTATGGAATGTCATTTATAAATCCATTATCAGCACAGGATAAACGTTTGCGTAGTGCTTGTCATAACATGTTGTATTCATATGCCAACAGCGGGTATGTTAATAATTCCAGAATGACTTATTTCCTTCAATAATTCATTTTTTAGTAATCCTTCTTTTGATGGGACGGACACTTGGCAACCTACAGGATCTGAAGAGCTGACTTACTTATTTATAAACGGACCAGAATACATGAAGCTGCAAATGAGTAAAAGTGTGAGTCCTATCGATTTTTGGACCAAGCTTGGACTCTTGGAGTATGAAAACCTTGTTGTAAAAGATGAATTGTAGTTTACTTTTAATTATTTTTATAAGCAATCTCAAGCGATTTATAAAATGTGTTACCTATTTATAAAGTAGAAAAAGGTTTGGTTATTGTAATTTATATTAATATCTTCTTATATAAAATGTTACAAACGATTTTACTCTCCAAATTGATAACCTTTGTCCTATCCTACAAGCAGGCCAGTCCCATCCTGGTAATTGTAATTAACAAGATAACCGATACCGAACGTAATTTCATTGTTGGATCCTAATATAAAATTAACTTATTTCGAAATGTAGTTCAAACCGGTTTGTCTATTTTTTGTTTTGTCATTTGGGAACAATTGTAAGTACCTAATCCTAATTATCTGTTGTGAAGATGAATGTTTAATATTTTAATAACAGTAAGTAATGTGTACTTTGAGAAGAATGTGTGTAACTTAAATTCTTGAAAAAATATTTTCTCTCTTGTTGCAAAATACATATAAATACATATATGCGAATCATTATTAAACTTAAATTATTTTGGGTTATATTTCACATTATTCGTTTTTTAAATGTTATATCTTGCCCATTTTTCATTATCTTCACAGATAATAGGTAGTAAAAATAAATTCACCGAATTGTATATAGTATAACATTTCTTTCTATGGATTACTCCCAAAGAAAAATTAAAATATCTAATTTGAGTAGTTCCATTACGACTCATTAAATTTAACGGATCAATCAAACACGATACAACAAAACATAATCAGCGTGTCTCCGAAAAAATAACGAGACAAAAACTGCGTTGAAAAATAGACTGCTAAATTGAGCTTTGTTTGCTTGTGGAAGAAACTGTGTGTTTCAAACCACTAAAATTCAGAAAAAGTTGATTTTCGGCATCAGTAAACGTGACATTTTTTTTACAAAACATCACAAAATGTTATTAAAGAAAATTTCTCAAAATGAAGAACTGAATGTTTATGTACAATTTCAATGTCTTAGGCTGCTAGATTTCAAATTTCTTTTCATTTAGTAAAATTTCTTTTCTATATGAATGACGACAAATATTGTATGCAAAATCACGTAAATATTTCAAAAGGTCAAAATCAAGGTCAATAATTTTTCAGAGAGAGATCATTGACCTTTGGCTACCGGTATTATGGACCTTTGGCCTTCGGGGTCATTGACCTCTGCCACCGAAGTCATTTACCTCGGCCACATGGGGTCATTGACCTTTGGCTCCCGAGGTCATTGTCCTTTGTTCCCGGGGCAATTTGACGCATTCTTAAGTTCTGTATTGTATTTTTAATGTGATTCTATCTATTTTACTGTATTTCATAACAGATTTAAAGAATTTTTATACAGTCAACCTGATTTGATGTATCTTTTGTGTTCTAAAGCTGTTTTGATGCATTTTGATATTTTCTGAACCGTTTTGGCTTTGCCGATTCGAATTGTTACGAAGTTATTATTTTGTATTACAAGGCTATTTTGAAGTATTTTGTTTTATTTTAATGTAGTTTTCCGCGCTGTTTATGGTCCAAGAACACTGAGATGCACTTACCATTATAGGTTTCAACTGACTGTCTGAGTTTCTTTGGACTGAATTTAAAATTTTAGGATTTTTTAACACTTCGAGTCTGCTACACTTTCTTTACTGTTCTTTTGTGTGGGCTAGACACTAAAAGTTTTTGTTTTGACGGCTTCATAGAGTACCTGCAAGCTTAAAAAGCTTAGCATAATAAGAAATCGAGCAATTTTGATCCGAGTTCACACTCTAGCTGGAATACCGTCTCCTGGTTAAAATTCTGCCGATTCCCAGGGTTGACGATGGATCACAGAAATGACTTTTTCCGCTGGTGACTCTCTCGTAGGTTCTGCTTTAAGAAGACTCCCTGGACCTTGTCCTATCTTTCTAAATTTAAAAGATTTATTGGATTTAAATAAATTATGGCTGATTTTGTGTTGTAAAAAACTAGGGCTGAATCCTGGAGATCCATTTTTCAAAACCAATTTGGTTTTATGCAGTCCACAAAAAGAATAGTTTAATTTATATTTAAATTCAATTTAGTTTGTTCAAATCAGGACGATCTGCCGGAGATAGTCACGCCCTTGGGAAGAGTTCGAGGATTTTGGAAGACCTTAGATGGCCGGAAATATATTGCTTTGGAGGGATTCCCATACGAGAAATCACCAGTAGATCATCTAAAATTTGAAAAGTCAAAATTGCGTATTTTTAAGATATCATCTCCATTTATTTCAATTATTCCCCACATAACCCCCAAAATTAAAAAAATAAGGTTATGTACCTCTGTAATATAGTTTTTTTTATAGAATCACAGACTACATTTTTAAATACAATTGTTAAATGAGATAGTTTATAATTTATTTGATTTTCTAGTTTCAGAAATGGATGAGATATCATTATTATTAGAACTTACTGCACCTGTCACGATTGTCTTCGTTTTACATTAAATTTAAGTATCATTCGGAATTGTTTTTGTTTTCGGAATACAGGATGTTTTATTTCAATTAATCTCCTATTTCATTCATTAATTTTATTTTACCAGTTAACAATAATGTGCGTAATGTGACATTTTCCAAATATCTATCCGACGTCCCTCTTAACTGGTTACAATAATTATTTTTACTTTTACTAATTTGCAGGAAACGTAACCTATTCAAGTCTAGTTAGGAATTTGGGTGTCGAATACCCTTCACATTTGTCTTAATACGCTTGAATACGTCTCACAAATATTCTTACAGAAATATCAATACTATTGAAAGTAAGAGTTTGTATTTTCTATTAGGGGAGGAAGATTGTCTTTACTTAAATACTTAATATTGCAAAAGCGATGAATGTTGATGAAACTCATGGAAAAAACGGTCAATCCAACAATCCAAAAACCAACATGTGCGCCAAAGGCCGATTCGATTGACCGTGAAATTGTTGCTCCAGGTATTTGTTAATTAATTTCGTTCATGTTTTTGCAACTAATTGTTTAACGTTAACTAACGTTCTAAACGTTAACTTTAAAGTTAATATCACAGACATAGGTACTAATTGATCCAAAGATACGTATCGAAAAAGAAAAATTTCAAAAAGGTGAAATTAAGTTGCTTTTTACAACTAACAAAGTAGGACGTGCAAAACGCGTTATAAACAAATTGTCCCAGGATCAGGCAAAAACCGCTTGGAATTCGCTCTTTTTGCATTAAATAGAACTTATTTTTACGGTAATGTTAAAAAAAGAGACATCACCCACGCCTCTTTGTTCCCAAGCACAGTATACCTACTATTAGTATACTGAGATACTGCGTTCCCAAGATAACTTTCTTTATAATGTTAATTCTTGTTAACTATTGGACGCATTGCACCGGGATTTTAAAAACAATTAAAGAAAGGGTTAAACTTCTATTTTAAGAAAGTTTTACATTGATAGTTCATGTAATAAACTGCACGCGGGAGAAGGAGTGTCAGGCAGACAATAAATTAAAATAATTGGTGATATTTTAGAACAAACCAACAATCAAAATATATTACAAACACCGACAAAGAGAAAACTTTATCATGGAGTTCAAAATGAGCTTCACAAAAGTAAACGTTTATTAGATCCACTTCTTATTTGTGGAAGGGCGAAATGGGCGGTGACTATTAGACGCCTTCATTATAGCCATATTTCTCTATCGCACGGATTTCTATGACTTTCTTTATCGTTCTCACGTAACGGCCGATGAACCATGGGGACTTTCCGACCCTGTAGAAATGAAGAGTACGCGTCAAGATCGTGTATTAAACGCCTGTAAGAAGGCAACCGTTCTCTTACATACATGGCGGCGCACCCTTCTGAACGCTCAATCGCTATTTGTTTATAGCTTCAAATAACAGTGGAAAAAACAAATTTTCACACTGCAATTACTCATAATTTGTAGTATTTAATGAACTTTCAAACGCCGTCAGCAGAATTACAAAATACCTATTCAATCAAAAGTTATTAACGATTGAAAATCGCAAAATTCACATTTTTCGAGTTTTTAATGGCGTTTATCTCGAAAACTATGCGTTTAAAAAAAATTGCAAGAGACATTTTCTTCTTAAAATGGGTCAAAGAACAAGAAAATACATTTTATTTTGCCAGAAACTAAGTTCTCAGTATTTCGCAAGTTTTTTTATTAATAAAAAAGCTTATCGACTACCGGGCAACCTTCTACCCAAAAAATTTGTGTTCTGCAGCTCAAAATACACAAAAAACACTTGGGTAACTCCATCTAAATGAAGGAGGCAATTGGGACCCCCCTGGCTACAGGACTAATAGAGAAAGTATTGATTATTGGATCTCAATTCATGAAGGGAATTGTGAATAATGCACTTAAAAAGAAACACCTGTGGACTGTTCAAGATAAAAAGTTTTTTCTTGGCAATTTACAAACATAGACCCCAATGTTACCGGGTTTGAAAGCATTTCATACCTCTTCCATCACCAGCAACCTTAAAAAGAATTTTGCAAAATTTTGAATTTGATTGTGGTATAAATAAAACTTTGTTTCATCTGTGGACAAAAACTGTTTGTTAATGTTTCATGAGATTGTTTTCTATTAAAATTAAGTCTGATTTGGTTAGAGAAAGCATTATATTATTGGTCTCTCAAAAAAATATGAGTGACCACTAAAAAAAAAATGACTTAAAAAAGAATAAAAAAGTACCTACGTTAACAAATACTGGCTTTGCTCATGAACTTGTACTTGCAAACTACAAAACTGCATGAGATAAGAAGTGAAATATGTAGTTTGTATTAGGAAGGTAATTATTTCAATTTTTACTGCATATGTGGCGTATTACACTGCACTACATTTCTGCAAGTTTGCGAGCAAAGATTATATTATCATGACTGATAAAAGACTGATAGTGATTGTTGAGTTTTTTTAATATTTGTAAAAAGATTTATTTTTTATAAGTTTATGTTACGTTTTGATGTTTTTATTTACTTATTATCTTGTATTTTACCACAATTTTTATATTCCTTTGTTTTAAATAAAGTGTAACTCCCGCCAGTTCCTATTATTTTACCAGTTATTATTTAGGCGGAGCTGTAGTTGTGAATTTGCTTCCAGTCTTGGAGTACAGTTTTGACTACTCTTATTATAGTTATTTCTCACGACAGGGGAGAACATAATAGTCACACGATTAGTGTAATTTTTCAATAATATTTTTTAATATTGAAATGATTAATGTTGTCAATTTTAGAGAAAATGAACTGTCATAACCAGATGGTTTACTATATTTGGAATAATGTTACCGCAGTTTATTGTAACGTTTGATAGGTTAATATCAAATAATATTTCTTAAATAACAAAATCTATTGTAAACTGTTTTTTTTTAATTCGAATAAAGCAAAAGCGTTAAAACTGGTTTATCTCAAAGTAGCTAGCATACATGTAACCTAACTGTACTCAAAATAGCAGATTAATTTGGTAATAGTAAGTTATTGGTTTTTCAATGTAATATCTTTAACTGTTTCCCAGTTGAAATACAGGCCGTGTTCTTTTATTCCTCGTTTTAATGCCAAGAATTCCATCGATGTATTAAGATTGGTCTTTTTAAAAAAATCTGTTCTCTTATTGGCTGTACGGAATCTATCACATCCAAATGATGAATAAAAGAACACAGCCACATTCAACGGTACTAGTCAGTGTGTAGGGATATTACAGATNTTATATTATCATGACTGATAAAAGACTGATAGTGATTGTTGAGTTTTTTTAATATTTGTAAAAAGATTTATTTTTTATAAGTTTATGTTACGTTTTGATGTTTTTATTTATTTATTATCTTGTATTTTACCACAATTTTTATATTCCTTTGTTTTAAATAAAGTGTAACTCCCGCCAGTTCCTATTATTTTATCAGTTATTATTCAGGTGGAGCTGTAGTTGTGAATTTGCTTCCAGTCTTGGAGTACAGTTTTGACTACTCTTATTATAGTTATTTCTCTATGCACATGATGCACACGTACTCTCCATAACGGCAAAGACACGACAGAGGAGAACATAATAGTCACACGATTAGTGTAATTTTTCAATAATATTTTTTAATATTGAAATGATTAATGTTGTCAATTTTAGAGAAAATGAACTTTCATAACCAAATGGTTTACTATATTTGGAATAATTTTACCGCAGTTTATTGTAACGTTTGATAGGTTAATATCAAATAATATTTCTTAAATAACAAAATCTATTGTAAACTGTTTTTTTTAATTCGAATAAAGCAAAAGCGTTAAAACTGGTTTATCTCAAAGTAGCTAGCATACATGTAACCTAACTGTACTCAGAATAGCAGATTAATTTGGTAATAGTAAGTTATTGGTTTTTCAGTGTAATATCTTTAACTGTTTCCCAGTTGAAATACAGGCCGTGTTCTTTTATTCCTCGTTTTAATGCCAAGAATTCCATCGATGTATTAAGATTGGTCTTTTTAAAAAAATCTGTTCTCTTATTGGCTGTACGGAATCNTTTTCAATAATATTTTTTAATATTGAAATGATTAATGTTGTCAATTTTAGAGAAAATGAACTTTCATAACCAAATGGTTTACTATATTTGGAATAATTTTACCGCAGTTTATTGTAACGTTTGATAGGTTAATATCAAATAATATTTCTTAAATAACAAAATCTATTGTAAACTGTTTTTTTTAATTCGAATAAAGCAAAAGCGTTAAAACTGGTTTATCTCAAAGTAGCTAGCATAAATGTAACCTAACTGTACTCAGAATAGCAGATTAATTTGGTAATAGTAAGTTATTGGTTTTTCAGTGTAATATCTTTAACTGTTTCCCAGTTGAAATACAGGCCGTGTTCTTTTATTCCTCGTTTTAATGCCAAGAATTCCATCGATGTATTAAGATTGGTCTGTTTAAAAAAATCTGTTCTCTTATTGGCTGTACGGAATCCATCACATCCAAACGATGAAT
The DNA here is from genome assembly GCF_000390285.2 of Anoplophora glabripennis. Lineage (NCBI taxonomy): Eukaryota > Metazoa > Arthropoda > Insecta > Coleoptera > Cerambycidae > Anoplophora > Anoplophora glabripennis. Next base: position 315,329 of record NW_019416633.1, on the reverse strand, counting down.
AAAAAGAACACAGCCACACAGTGATGCCAGGTCTCATGCTTTTGCATGATATCTCATGTTTTGCAAATCAATCTCATGTTATCATGTTTTATTTGCAAAATCTCATGCTTTTTAGACTTCAATATATAGCGCAATAATATGCGATTCCCTCTGTGATCCGAGTATGCGAATAAGTAGTTAATTTTGTTATTTTATTAAACTTGCATTTAAAATACTATTGTATTGTTATTTTTGTACAACTCATATTATAAAATGTAATGCAGCCCCTCTATATTGAATTTAAGAAAACTTAATATATTTTGAAAAATATATAATACATATTTAGATTTTTTATGTTGTATTATGCAACCAAATTATACACCTTGCGAGGCATTTGCGCCATCTCATGCTTTTTTTATAAATCTCATGTTTTTTTGCAGGATTTTCTCATGCTTTGCTATTTTAAGACCTGGCAACACTGCAGCCACATTCAACGGTACTAGTCAGTGTGTAGGGATATTACAGATTTAATTACTTTGATATTTCTGTATTTACAGTGCGAGAGGGTAGTACTGCCAATGAAGTATAGAATGCTCTGTACTATTGACTTTCTAATCTTTGAATTGAGAGAGTACCGCCAACAATGTTTCCATAAGTTAGATAAAGAAACCATAACCTCTCTTTCTAATGTCCCGAACATGGCGTCGGTTGACAAATCAGAATTGGATGCAGTGAATATATGGTTGCATAGTTTGTGACAGTAGTCAGACCCGAGATCTAACCGGTTATAACTATATGCAACCAAACATACACATGGATCGAACATGGAGGACGATGGCGGTACTCTCTCGATTCAGTGACTCTATACTGTTCATATCATTACTCTGGTGAACAAAATAATACTATATTTTCGAATGAGCAAAATTATAATAAGTATTAATAAATAGTACTCAAAATAACAACCAAGAATGCTGGATAGTGTGCACTTTTTTAAACATCTAAAAAATTCCTACCTTTTTATTGGTATTTGAAGATTAACCTTTTTAATAAAGAACACTAATTAATTATTACGTATTTTTATTAATAAAAATGAATTATAGAAGTACATAGAAATATAATCGGAATACGAGTTATGTATATCAGTCTTCAGTAGATGCTGCAATGACACATGAAAACAAAAAAATAATACAATGGAATCTAGACTATAAACTTTATTTCTTTCCCTCATCCAGTTTTAATCTCTTCACCAGTTGTATTGGGATATGTTTGCTCTCTTCGACCTTGGGAGCAGTGATGGACAAAACTCCATCCGTCGTTAGTTTTGACTCGACCCGACTGACATCCCAGTTTTTCGGAAGAACGTACTTTCTAACAAAATGCCGGGAAATGTAACCATGCTCATCCTGCTGTACCTCATGCTTTCCCTCTATGGTTACCGTATTATTTCCAGTTACTTTCACAGAAAGTTCCTCCGGTTTGAACTGTTGGACATCGATGTTGGTATGGAATTTTTCTCCTCTGAGGATCGATTCTAATCCTGAATCCTTAATTTTACAGTTTAGATATTCCAGAGGGCTGGTAAGCAAGTTCCTTGGCACAACTGCTTGAGTGTAATCTTCGGGATTCCTCCAGAGTCCTAAACCACTGTTCCAGTATCTGGAAGGCCGGTGGAAGTCTTCAACCCATGGAATTAGAGACATTTTTCTATCGTTTGTTTTATGTATAATAACGCTTGACAACCTCCAGTCTCGTACGCGTTCAAATTCAAACTGCCGTTTAGCACAACTCAAAGAGGTACATATACTAACTAAGCATGCGACTAGATGGCTCTGGATTTGTTCGCATGCGTTCATCAGATATTAACTGTTCTAGCAGTTACTTGTAAGACAATAATTGTAAATGTAAGGTAGCAAAGTATAAAAATAAAAAAATAGTTATTTAAATTATCAAACAAAAACTAATATTTATTTTGCCAAAAACTAAGTTCTCAGTATTTTGCAAGTTTTTTTGTTAATAAAAAACTTAACGACATCCGGGCAAACTTCTACCCAAAAAATTTGTGTTCTGCAGCTCAAAATACACAAAAAACCCTTGGGTAACTCCATCTAAATGAAGGAGGCAATTGGGACCCCTCTGGCTACAGGACTAATAGAGAAAGTATTAATAATTGCATCTCAATTCATGAAGGGAATTGTGAATAATGCACTTAAAAAGAAACATGTGGACTGTTCAAGATAAAAAGTTTTTCTTGGCAATTTACAAACATAGACCCCAATGTTACCGGGTTTTAAAGCATTTCATACCTCTTCCATCACCTTAAAGAGAACTGCAAAATTTTGAATTTGATTGTGGTATAAATAAAACTTTGATTCATCTGTGGACAAAAACTGTTTGTTAATGTTTCATGAGATTGTTTTCTATTAAAATTAAGTCTGATTTGGTTAGAGAAAGCATTATATTAATGGTCTAAAAAAAAATATGAGTGACCACTAAAAAAAAATGACTTAAAAAAGAATAAAAAAGTACCTACGTTAACAAATACTGGCTTTGCTCATGAACTTGTATTTGCAAACTGCAAAACTACATGAGATAAGAAGTGAAATATGTAGTTTGTATTAGGAAGGTAACTATTTCAATTTTTACTGCATATGTGGCATGTGGTGCATATTACACTTCATTACATTTCTGCAAGTTTGCGAGCAAAGATTATATATCATCATGACTGATAAAAGGATAGTGATTGTTGTTTTTTTAATATTTGTAAAAAGATATCTATTTTTTACAAGTTTATGTTACGTTTTGATGTTTTTATTTATTTATTAGCTTGTATTTTACCACAATTTTTATATTTCTTTGTTTTAAATAAGGTGTTACTCCCTCCAGTTCCTATTATTTTATCAGTTATTATTCAGGTGGCGCTGTAGTTGTGAATTTTCTTCCAGTCTTGGAATACAGTTTTGACTACTCTTATATTATAGTTAGTTATTTCTCTATGCACATGATGCACACATACTCTCCATGACGGCAAAAACACGACTGACAGGGGAGAACACAATAATCACGCGATTGGTGTATTTTTTCAATAATGTTTTTTAATATTGAAACGATTAATGTTGTAAATTTTAGAGAAATGTAACCAAATGGTATTCCAAATACATGGAATAATTTTACCGCAGTTTATTGTAACATTTGATAGGTTAATATCAAATAGTATTTCTTAAATAACAAATCTATTCTAAACTATTTTTTTTTTAATTCGAATAAATCAAAAGCATTAAATTCAACTGGTTTATCTCAACGTAGGTTTATCTCAACTGGTTTATCTCAAATGTAAACTAACTGCACTCAAAATAGCAGATTAATTTAGTAATAATAAGTTATTGTTTTTTCAGTGTAGAAAATTTCAATTTAATATAATTATGTTCGTATATTCCCCCCTCTTCAAGGAGATACTTATTGCGGGTCACCCTCTGCACCTTCGTTTGTAGTTTCCTATTAACTAAAAACGGAATCTTCTATTACAGATTTCTAATTCTGCATTTGTTGTTGAGTTGGATGATTATCCAAGAATGCTGTATTACATTATAAGATTCTAGAATATTTCCAAAAATAATATCGTTAACTGTTTCCCAATTAAAATACATTAATCAACGATACAATCAGTGTGTAGGATATTACAGATTTACTCTGATATTTCTGTATTTACAGTGCGAGAGGGTAGTACTGCCAATGAAGTATAGAATGCTCTGTACTATTTATTTTCTAGAGTCACTGAATAGAGAGAGTACCGCCAACAATGTTCCCATAAGTTAGATAAAGAAACCATAACCTCTCTTTCTAATGTCCCGAACATGGCGTTGGTTGACAAATCGGAATTGGATGCAGTGAATATATGGTTGCATAGCTTGCGGCAGTAATCGGACCTGAGATCTAACCGGTTATAACTATGTATATGCAACTAAACATACATTTGGATCGAACATGGGGGGCGATGGCGGTACTCTCTCAATTCAATGACTCTGTACTGTTCATATCATTACTCTGGTGAACAAAACAATACCATAAGTTATTTCGAATGAGCATGTAATAATAATTACTGACTGTAGTGTTTTATTAGTAAATTTGCTATAACAGTGTAAATATTGTTTTGCATCCGCAATGGATGGTTCGTTATGCTTTAAAAAATTATACTAAGTATTAACAAATAGTACCCAAAATAACAATCAAGAATGCTGGATAGTGTACACTTTTTTAAACATCTAAAAAATTCTTACCTTTTTATTCACTTTTGAAATGGAACAAGTTGAAATAAATGGTATAAATAGTTTCATTTTTATTGGTATTTGAAGATTAACTTTTTAATAAAGAACACTAAATAATTATTACGCATTTTTATTAATAAAAATTAATTATACAAGTAGGTACATAGAAATATAATCGGAATACGAGTTATGTATATCAGTCTTCAGTAGATGCTGCAATGACATGAAAAAAAAAAATAATGCAATATAATATAATATCATGGAATCTAAACTATAAACTTTATTTCTTTCCCTCATCCAGTTTTAAGCTCTTCACCAGTTGTATTGGAATATGTTTGCTCCCTTCGACCTTGGGAGCAGTGATGGACAAAACTCCATCCGCCGTTAGTTTCGACTCGACCCGACTGACATCCCAGTTTTTCGGAAGAACGTACTTTCTAACAAAATGCCGGGAAATGTAACCATGCTCATCCTGCTGTTCCTCATGCTTTCCCTCTATGGTTACCGTATTATTTCCAGTTACTTCCACAGAAAGTTCCTCCGGTTTGAACTGTTGGACATCGATGTTGGTATGGAATTTTTCCCCTCTGAGGATCGATTCTAATCCTGAATCCTTAATTTTACAGTTTAGATATTCCAGAGGGCTGGTAAGCAAGTTCCTTGGCACAACTGCTTGAGTGTAATCTTCGGGACTCCTCCAGAGTCCTAAACCACTGTTCCAGTATCTGGAAGGCCGGTGGAAGTCTTCAACCCATGGAATTAGAGACATTTTTCTATCGTTTGTCTTATGTATAATAACGCTTGACAACCTCCAGTCTCGTACGCGTTCAAATTCAAACTGCCGTTTAGCACAACTCAAAGAGGTACATATACTAACTAAGCATGCGACTAGATGGCTCTGGATTTGTTCGCATGCATTCATCAGATATTAACTGTTCTAGCAGTTACTTGCAAGACAATAATTGTAAATGTAAGGTAGCAAAGTATAAAAATAAAAAATAGTTATTTAAATTATCAAATAAAAACTAATATACTTTTTTTGTAAAAAAGAATAATAACAAGGCGCTCTCGATAATAAAGGGGATGATTTTTAAATTTATTTTAAAGTTGAACTTACACGTGAACGTATGTTCTAAACGGTTTTGTTTTAGATACAGATTGGTCAACACTTTAAAAAATATGCTGTTTACATCTCTAAATATCCTGAAAGATGTTTGATGGACATTCATGAATTAAGGGCCGGCAAGTTAATATATATTAATCAATATTAATTATATCAAGTGGTAGAGATACTAGGAAATACACTCATTGAGAACTCCAATACTCAATTTTAATTTTTTTTAATTCCAAATCTTGTCACACAGTTTAAAATAATTTTGAAACTGTTTCACAAAAAAGTATATTTTTTTTGCATATAGTATTTTGTAAGTAATCAATTATTTTTGATAGTAATAATTTACTATCAAAAAAGTAAATGGGGATTTGAATTTTTTAAGACATAGCAAGAGACAAATTTCTACGCTACTAAATTTTAATGAATAGATTTCATAAAAAACCTGTACTATTTTTTTTTGGTCAATTAGGCTAAAAAATAGGTATAACTTTTAACAATAAAGAGGAAGTTATTTTTTCTTTAAAACACAAATTAGATTGAAAAATAAAAACCCATTTAAGTATTTAGTGTATATTTAATACTTTTTAGATACTTTAACATCCTGATTCATGATGAACTGTACATACATGTGTACTGTAATGGAAGAGTGAGGCAACCTGGGCTAGCATGTAAAGATTACTTAAAGAAGTCTTGTTTCAGGATTTCTAGATATGCAAAGTGATTTTTGATTTTCATTAAAACCTACTTTGGTTATAACTTTTGAATCATTTATGAGAATTCATTTATTTTTAGTATACAACATATACCACCTTTCATTGAGGGCCAACAGATTTTTGAAGATAGAATTTTAAAATTGCAGGACCATAATGGAAAAATCTTTTGGTAGCTAACTCGAAAAATTCAGTCTGTATACTTTTGTTATTTTTTCGTATAGAATATTCGAAACTAAATGAAGATGAAACATCTTGTACTTCTCAAAATCTAAGGCGTATAGTGAAAATGAACTAAAAAATCAGCAATCATTGTTGGAATGTATTTAGGAATCAATTTGCACAACAAAAGGAAGAAACTAAAATAAATTATACAAGAAATTGAATAATAAATGTATTAACAAGTATAACATTTTGTTTAATTTAAAAAATGCATTATATTATTGAGTTATTTATGTATTTCGAAACGGAACGTTGAGCATTATCCCATGAACGAATATGAGTGCCTGCCTTTTATTCCAGAACAGGGGAGAAGAAAATCGATATCCATAGAAACGAGGTTTTAAAATTTCCGCAGTTTGTTGGAACAAATAATAACGGTTCTGTCTAAAAACTTATCTTTAACAGGCGTTTAAATGTAATACAAAAACTTAACAAGTAGATAAAAATGGAATATGTATACATACATATCGACAAAATACAAGCGTGTTTATCGTTTTAAGGTGTATTATTTTAAAAATACTATATCATCAATAGAATAAATTTTATTATCTACATAGGGTATTAGTGTAGCAAATTGCAATAATAGTTCTGCTAGTTTTGTACTTTAATATTAAAATTCATGTTATTTTCAATTATTGGAGGACAATAATTATTTATTAAATTAAAGTATTATTACAAAGCCATTTCATGTTGAAAAGAGAAATGAAGAAAATATATATTTTTTAAATTACTTTGACACAAAACTTTAATCGTAAACATTGTAAAACATAGGTACATTTAATGTAATTTGACTATTTTTTAATACTTGTGCTTTAACTATAATAAGAAAAGCTGCTTAATTTATTGCCTGAAATTATATGTCACAGAATGTTTATGGGTTCCTATGAAGATAAATTTAAAAATTAATTAATTGCGATACGGATAGGGGTTTGATTATAGAAGAAATTTTAAAATTTAAATAAGATCTATTATATCTAACAGGAGGCACCCTAGTCTTATACTTGCAATAAATATTGTATTAGTGTAAATTTTATGTACACGAGGCAGCAACTGAAGGTTATATTGAGTAAATAATTTTGTACCTACTTATTGAGTTATTGAAAATAATTTCTGCATGACTTACAATTTTGAACCAAGAAAGGTCATTTTAGATAAATTGTATTTATATTATTTATAGAGGGTAAATTGTAAATAATTCAAACAACAAAAATAACAAAATGCTTTCATTGACAGTTTTAGACAGTTTAGGTGTTTAATAAAAGTATCTTAGTTTCTTGAGATTTAAATAATATAAATTGTAGGTATTTAAACGACACAGAAAAAGTTAAGAGAAAAGTTCATTGAAAATAAAATTTAGATTTCATAAATAAAACAGTTCTGTTCAGTGGTGTATCATAATATTTGACATATGTAAATGAATAATCAGCATATGTATAATGCTTTGAATTGACACTAATTTTTTTTTGTGCAAGAATTTACCTATTTAAATAATTTTTTATATTTATTTTCACGTGGAAAAATACCTCTTCTAATGAACAGAGTAACAGCTTATCTTAATTATTTTAAAATAAATTGTAATTTTATTGAGATGAATGTGTATTCATTATATTCTCACTTTTGTCGTTTCCAGTATCATCAATTTGTCAAAAATTATTTACAATACTATAAATACAAGTAGTTAAAAATAATAAAAGCTTCTTCAGAACAGTTTCCTAAAGTTTTAACCCTTGACTAGTGTATAATAGCCAAGGGTTTTAACGTTTCAACCGATCAATACTGCAACGAAATTCCCTATATGCCAGAAGGCATAGAGACCTACAGGTCAAACGTACGGTTTGTACTGGTAAGACATTAACCTTCTCAATACTGTTCTAGATGACTCTGGCATGTTATATTGTATTCTAGTTCGTTCAACGCGAGTCAACAAAAATAACTGTTCATCAGATAATTAATTATGTTTCAAAATCTGTGCAAAATATAAATAATAAAATCAGTAAACATAATTTGTTATAACTCCAAAGTTGGCATAAAATTTATTAAAAAAATAGCTAGTAATAAAAATTAAACCTATCTAGATCGAGTTATCTTAGTCCAAATGTATTTCCTCAAAAAGTATGGACCATCAAAAAATTTTGTTTATTTTATTCTTTTAAGAAAAGAGAGGTCGCAAAGAATATGTCTGTTATTTTTTTGTATTGAAAAAGCTAAAAAGTATACTTGTTATGAAGTTATATTTAACAAAGTATAAGGATGTAAATTTCTTATTGGGATAATTGAAGTATGACCGTCTCATTGGAGAACACCCTGTGTATACTACACTATAACTTCTGTTTCTCTAATATACATAAGTACTTTTTTTGTTGGTAATTAAGCAGCATTTTTGATAAGCAAAAAAATATCGTGTCAAATAAAGAGATAGATACTTTAAACTAGAGAAAATGCTCTAATGAGTTATTTTTCAATATGCAGGATGTCGTATTTTTAATATATCAGACTTCGGGAGCAGATAGAACAACAATAGATAATGGTACTTGGTCCCATAAGCTTATTTTGATATCTCAATCATTTTCAAGCATTGAGGTGATAAATGTCTCAAAAAATTGTATTTGCTGTAAATATCATCTGAAATAATAGATATATTTTAATAATCGAAATAATAGAATATAATAATAGAAATATTTTAACCTTAATACCATTAACCAATCAGTGGCGGAGAAATAACAGTTATAAAGAACATCAGAATATCGACGTCACTGAATATTTCAGAAAGTTAATTTAATGTCCAATTGTATTTGAAAAAAAAAATATCTCCCTTATTTTACACAGTGTTTACACACGTCAAAACCAGGAAATTATTCCACTAAATACATCATATTAATAGAACAGAATATAATAGCATATAGACAAAAGTGAAATATCAAAATAGCAATATCATATAGGGAATAATACAAGTAAATGATTTAAAATGAGATAAAAATTATATAAATTAAAGTACAAGTAATATAAAAGTTATACAATTAAAAAAGAACAAAAAATTAAATATGGCTAAACTCATTTGTTAAAAACTGTTCAATGTTATAAAAGGCATTTTGTAAAAGATATTTTTTTTGCTTTTAAATTGTTTATAATTCAGATTTCTCACATGCAATAGGATAACATTAAAAAGATGTACACCAATGTAACCCTTTCCAGTTCTAGTTTTACTCAATCTCAAAACATTTACTGAAAGGTTATGCTTACAATTAGATCTAACATTATGAGTATGAACTTCACTTCTAGTCTGAAAAATATTTAAGTTATGTTTTACTAGCTTTTACCCGCGGCTTCGCTCGCATTGAAGCCATTAATTGATTTCGTGCAACTTTGGCGGCACGGGCCCGCGATGAATTTTTGGATAGACCAGATTTCCGCTTCCGAGGCATTTTTAAAGAAGAACAGAGTAAGAATTAAACTCACGAATTAACTACAAAAATGACACCTAACCTGAAACAATGAATATAGATTTTTTAATAAATAGTATCCTATGTTACTTCTAATACCTCCAAGAATATGCGTACAAAATTAGTTTCATGATGATCGGTTAAGTAGGGATGTATAGCAAACATTGCAGTATGTACATTAATGTAACTGTTAGGATATTTAATTTAAATTAAATTGATTTTTGCAGTCATCTCTATAACGAAGACCTGAGATAATCCTACACTGAAAGAAATCCACCAAGTGAGGGGCTTTGCTAAGGTATTTTAGCTACAGTAGGTAAAATTTTTGCTCTCACAAAAAAAAATTCATGCTGCCACAAGTAAATACGTTTTGCTGAAACGTGTTTGCTACCACAACAAAGAAANTTGAAAATGTTATTAAAATATATTGCAATCAGTATCAAACAAACACCTAAATGATGTTGTTACATATTTATTTTATAACAATTCCTTATTCTATATGAAAACGCTAAAATAATAATCGCATTTTTTTTACAATAATAAACATATCACATATTTTTTAAATACGTACCGTTTAGATAAATTACGAATGATCAAAATTCTTATCTTTAATTACTGATATCGTTTGTTTACTAGAAGCTAACATTGTTACAGCATAATCCTTAGTATCCGATGAACGGTTATTCAACGTCAAAATAGAAGGCATGTCCAGAGGACTACTAGAACCATCTAGAGTTTTCCTCGGAACTATAAAAGCGTCGCCATGAACCGGCTTCGTTAGTTGAATTAAAACACGAGCAGTGAGAACCAAGTTACAAGCGAAGCGATAATTCAAGTTTTCAAGTATTATTATTTGTTAACAAGTTAGTGCCAGTATGTCCCTGTTGCCATTTTTCGACGATTCTTATCTTCTCCGCCCCTCGAGGCTTTTGAATCAACACTTTGGACTGCCATTGGAACCAGAAGATATACTCGGTACTGTGTTTAACCCTAGACTTTCCGTTAGGTGTCCAGCTGGTTACGTTAGAAACTGGTTAGATGAAGCTCGTGATGTAGGATCCACAGTAAGTTTCGATAAGGATAAATTTCAAGCTAACGTAGATGTCCAGCAGTTCAAACCTGAGGAAATATCTGTGAAAGTTACTGGAGATAACACGGTTACTATCGAGGGCAAACATGAAGAGAAGCAAGACGAACATGGATCTATTTCGAGGCACTTTGTGAGGAGGTACGTTCTTCCACAAAATTGCGATATTAATCAGGTGCAATCCAAATTGTCATCTGATGGAGTTCTTACAATTACTGCGCCCAAAGTGAATGAAGATAAATCTATCCAACAAAAAGAGATCCCAATTATTCGTACTGGGGAACCATTGAAGAAGGTGGAACAGAAAAAGGAAGAACAGAAAAATGAACCTTAATTTTTTTATAACATTTATTAGGGATGTGATAGTTTAAGACTGAATACTATTATGCTTTTTTTTAATTTAATTGTTAAATTCTGTTTGTAAAGCGGGTTATTAATAAAAAAATATCTAATAACTAATGTTTTATTTTTAAATGTGGTATTTTCTGTTCCTTCCTTTGCGATTACTACTTATTAGTGAAAAAGAGTAAGAGTATGGATGAAAAGAGGGTTTTTTTAGATATAGGTATATTTTCTTACTAATATTGCTTTTAAATAGTGTAGAATCGCCAATCTTACCCATATAAGATGAGCTTTAGCATGATTAATATTTAAGTTCTATAAAAATATAAATTTTTTATATTATACAAAAACATCATTCTTATTAATTTGTATAACACATTTGTGTTACCAGACATTTACCTGCTAAATTGTAAAAATATTTCTGCGAATGTACAATTAATTTTGTCTAACATTTTAAAAAATAAAATTGAAGAATATGTACGATTTTTTTTAAATGAAAATATGTGTACTAATCGATAATTTAAAAGATGTAGTTTTTTCAGTATAGTTTAGATGACAGTAGCTGTACCATAAAACATTTTTTTTAATTTCAACATGTTATTCATTCATTTACCTGAAGCCTAGATAGATTACCTTGAATTTTGCCCTTTATCTTTATTCTTACATCGAAAAGAAAATGTATAGACCAAAATTTTAGGAAATTAATTTGTGTTTTTTTAAATGAGGTAAGTATATTTTACATTTTTTTGAAATTTTCTATCTTTTTCTGATTATTACAAGATATGTATATCATATATTTATTTAAATAGGCAATATTTTGGTTTATTTATTATGATTTTCCGCAATTAAATTTACTAAACGGAGCTTTAAATTAAATTCTCCATTAATAAAAATGATCTATTACGTTATGTACATCCCCCTGTGTATTTTTTATTTTAGAATTTGATTTTTAAAGATCCCAGGTACAGCTGTGGACAATACAAAGTTTCCAACCAGGTATGACCGTTATAAGAAATTTATTAATTTTGTACTTCGTAACGTCTTGTAAGTCTATTTTAGAAAAATTCGATTAATCGGAAGATTTTTTCATTTATTATCCGTAAAACATAAAAATGTACCATTTTGACAGAAATCTTTTATAATAAGTAATACAAAGTACCTAATACTGAATGGTGATAAAGGCAAAGGGGTAAATTAGTTCTTTTTAAATGAGTATATACGTGAATTTTTCTTTCCTACTAGTTTCGGATATTATGTCATCGTCAGTAAAAAATCAATTTTATTTCTCAATGATTCTGATGATGGCTGAAACTACTAAGAAAAAAAGAATAAACGTTTATACTAAAAAGGACTAATTTTACCCATTTAACACAGAAAATGTTAAATATTATAAGAAAACATGTTTCTTAATGATTTTATAATATATTTTTATGCCGTCGAGACTAATTGTATTTTAAAAATATTATTATACAACTGTACCAAATTTGATTATTACTACAGTGGTCTCAAATATTGATGGTGATAAAAAATAAATTTACATGGACAAAGTAGTGCAGACTTTAATGCGATTAGTATTTCGGTGAAAAACAATTTAATTGCTAAGAGAAAGTCGTTACTGTACAAAATCATAATTGCAGTTTGATTGAAAAAAATCCTTCTGGTGCCAATTTTTAGACATTTCATTGACGTAATAAGGTTTTTGTTAATGGTATTCGAGAAAAACAGCAGCACAATTTATTTTGACTAATTTGACGTATTTCTCATCCTTTTAACAAAACAAGAAAGTATTTGATATTTATTAGAAAGATATGAAAATACAACTGTGGTAAAAATTTGTTAATTATAATAATGCATTAAGAAATTAATTTTTAAATATTTAATGTCCAGTATTTACCATTATTTCCAAAACCAATATTCTTCTTAATTATTAATTAGAAAGAAAAGAATACAATTGTGGTAAAAGTTTAAATAAACTGGACAATCGTAGTATATAAGATAAAGATATGAACCTAATTAAATATATCAAGTGTAATATTTATTAGATCTCCAAATTGCAAATTTGATTAATGTTATTTAAGGTCACAGTTAATAATAGGAAAAATGCGATTTGTCGTATTCCACCCTTCGAGCGAGCTTCAGGATTTCGGAACACCCCGTATATTCGTAGAAGTCATAATCTTGTACCTACGGATATGCCGGAGACCGCTGAATTGAAAAGGAGGCGAAACAATCATATTCACCTACCTTTCCAATTCAAACCAAAAACCCGCCACGGTTGTGAAATCAATCGCCGTCGGCCGGGCAGAATGAAAAAGCCTCNGCCGCGGAACCCGGTCAAGGGAACTAACATCCCAGATCACAGGTTGCGACATGGTTTCCAACGTGGAGCTCGATTAGAACTCCCGATGCCTCCACTGAGGACCCATGCCGACCAAACACAACATTCAGATAATATTTCACGACATGGCGCTCGACGTGGGGCTCGAAGTCCTGCTTCGACGTCTTCGCGGCGAGCCCATGTTACAAATTCCCTGCACAATTCTCAAGTATTAGGCACAAACGGTCATATATCGCGACATGGCGCCCAGCGTGGAGCTCGATTAGAACTCCCGAGGTCTCCACCAAGGGCCCATGCAGTCGTGGCCGATACAAACGATCATGCTTCACGACAGATTGGTTACCAATTTCAATTATGTAGCTATTAGAGTAGCTATAGCGGATAATCTAACAAAATTCGTGTATATTCCAGAAGAATCTATAAGCTTCCTCAGTGCTATAGTAGATGACTCTGACATATTTACACTCTACATAGTAAATATGTTCTAGACAACACAAGTAACTGTTCATCAGATAATTGTGTTTCAGTTTCTAAATTGCTAGTTTAGTAGTATTGTTAACAATTTCGACCTTAATGATTTATATTATTTAAGAATTTGACTGAATTAGTTACATTGCAAATAATATTAATCTTGCTTATGTAAAATAAGTGCCCTAAACTAATGTAACTTAAACTCAGTAAAAAATTAAGGGAGAAGAAAAATTTTCAAAATTTTTAGTGATTTGAAAGACAGTAACGTTAATACCGAATCCATCTTTCGCTCGCTGTATAATCATTAGTTTATGATATATCGATGAAAAAAGGTGATTTGTCACTCAATTGTCGATATCTCGATGATAAAAAATCGTACAGAAAATTAAAAAAAACAAACAGACAGTTCAGCTTCCTGAGGAATCAGGCTAAATGACTGTGGCATTGATTAAGCATGAAAAAAATTTTCTGAGCCCATGGGTAGTTTTGAAAAAAAAATTGTAAAATTTTTGCCTTGCATTATTTCTTTTCATTGCGCCGAGAGTGCTGCTCAAAAAAATGTTTCATCTCAAGATTTCAAAACTAGAATCATCAAGATTCAAGACGCTTTTTTTCTCGCTATGACTAATACTCACGAAGGAAATTTTTCTGCTCCCTTAATTTTTTTGCTGATTTTATTTACTTACAGTCTCATAAAATTATTTAAAAAAATTTGTATTTTTTTTAAATTTGATTCTGATGGCAAAAAATATGTTCCGACTTTATGATGTCTATTTTTCACTACATTTACGACTTATACTAATTAAAAATTCTGTTTTGTTCTTCTAGCATATATTGATAGAAGTAAAGAAAATGTAGAAAATATTTTTAGTAGATCAAATAATAATATAATTTATGCATTTATACAGGGTGTTTCAGTTCGAGTGAATCAAACTTTAACCACAAATAGAACTCGGAAAATAATTCAGAATTGCCTTATAAAGCAAGTGTCTTAAGGACGGGATTTTGTACAAAAAATATCGCCCAGCGTGAGTCACGAAACGGGACCCCGGCAGGTGCTGCTCTAGCGGCCAACGCTTCAAGGTGTGTTTTTTAACCGAACGACGAAGTCTAATAATAAACGCTGGACGTAAACGGCTCGATTTTTCAGGAGCGGCTCCAATTTGTGTACATACAATCTTATAAGGAAAGAGAGTAAAGATTTTATTAATCATTAATAGATTATCGAGGACAATAATATTTTTTTTATTAAGTAGGCAATAATTTTTAGTTAATAAGGTTAAACAATCTTATAATTACCATTCCTTTATTATAAAAGCAGATATAATTTTTAAAATTACATGTAGTTTCTTCTTCAAAAGCTTAAAAAACGTATAACAGGAACAGTCAACAGTCTAATGTTTATATTTTCACGTTAACGATCCGATACGTAAATTAACTGCTATTTTCAGTAAAAATGATATAACTTGAATTATTTTTTTACTTTGGTGAGNAAGCAATTATAGGTATCCTTGTTCATTCAACGGTCCGTTTGTTTCAAACAGATATAATTCCTTTAAAAAATTACACCTACATATTAATTTTAAATCAGCTGTGTGCGTCCACTACAGTATCCGTACACAATGATTGCCATGAATAAATAACTAAGCAATAATAGACTTATTTGTCATCAGGAACTGTCATTTTATTCTTAATATTTTAAATATTAGTTAGTGTTTGTAAAAAAATGGATGAATACTCAAGATTTTCTTATCATTTAACTGAGATTTTCGATAAAACGATGCACTCTACCGATTTTTCAACAAGTATACCTTTTTTATGTAGAATTCTAAATCTAAAAATGAATTCCAAATTATTATTAGGTCATTGACGTAGAAGTTGGGGCAAAAAAATCACTTTTTCTTTAGTACCCATTCCTACGCCACTGATCTACAAAAATTTGTAAATTTTACAGTAAATTATGCACATGTGCAAATGTTTTTCGCAAATAATATGAAAACGGTGAGATTTCCCTTGCTTTATAAGGCAATTTTGAATTATTTTTATTGAATTCTATTTGTGGTTAAAGCTTCATTCACTCGAACTGAAGCACCCTGTATAAATTTATACAATTATTAAAAATTTATTTTCGAGTATGTGTTCTGTTTTTTCAAATTTTCAATTTTTTTGTTTGCAACTTGATATAAAATAAGAGAAGGAAAAAACGGAAATATAAATTTATTTAATTTTAGTTGTATTATCATTATCAATAAAAATATTATATAAGGTACCTAGAAATGTTAGTTTTAAAATAATTATAATTATCTTATTTTATGACGCCTACATCGAAATGTTGTAGTAGGTAAAGCATAGACTTTGCATACCTACAGTAACAAACAATAAGTGATATTATTATTACAATTTTTTTTATGATTCCATGTTTTATTATATGCGCATGAACTTGTAATAATATGTAAAATACTATCCGTAGATAACAAGTTAATACCTTGGTACTTTTATTATTTAAATATTAAAGAAACAAGAATATATTGTTGAAATATAAGAAGTATTGTCTATGTAACGTTTAGGTGTTTAGGTTAGATGTGAACAATCAAAACAACATAGATACATACATTTAATACCTCTGTATATATAAATGTTGTTAAAAGATAATGCTTAATATACGATGAACAGTTATTCAATCCCAAAATAGAAGGCACGTCTGGAGGCACACTAGAACCATCTAGAGGTTTCTTTGGAACTATAAAAGCGTCGCGGCATATCAGATTCAACACAGTATATTACACGAACAGCAAAATGCGAGAGTGCGAGCAAAACGATTTTTTCTGAAAAAAAACCGAAACAAATTTCAAATCAAACAATAATCAAGTATTTGTTAACAAATTAGTGCCAAATGTCTCTGTTACCGTTTTTCGACGATTCTTATATCTTCTGCCCTTCGAGACTATTGAATCAACAATTTGGACTGGCATTAGAACCAGAAGATGTATTCCGTACAGCATTTAACCCCAGGATATCAGTCAGGTGTCCAGCTGGATACATCAGAAACTGGATAGATGAAGTCGGCGATGTGGGATCCACAGTAAATTTCGACAAGAACAAATTTCAAGCTAACGTCGATATCCAACAATTTAAACCAGAGGAAATATCTGTGAAGATCACTGGAGATAACACGGTTACGATTGAAGGCAAACACGAAGAGAAGCAAGACGAACATGGATATATTTCAAGGCATTTTGTGAGGAGGTACGTTCTTCCACAGAATTGCGATATTAATCAGGTACAATCTAAATTGTCATCTGATGGGGTTCTTACCATCACTGCCCCTAAGGTAGATGAAGACAAGTCCATCCAACAACGAGAGATTCCCATTATTCGGACTGGGGAACCATTAAAGAGGGTGGAACAGAAAAAAAGACGAATAAAAAATGAACCTTAATTTTATGATGAAATTTGTTAGGGATGTGATAGTTTAAGACTGAATTCTGTTATGCTTTTGTAATTTAATCTTAATTGTTAAAGCGGGTTGTTAATAAATAATATTCAAATAGAAACTACCTAGTGTTTTATTGTTAAACTAACTTAAATTTTTCGATCCTCTCTTATTAGTGGGCCTTATTTATGTAATATAGTTAGACAACCAGTCAAATATAGGAAAATACTAGACGCCAACTCTCTTAAATAAAAACAAAATATTTGTCTCTTTATTTATAGTATATGATCCCACCATAAAACGGCCTTCACCGAGCTGGTTAATGGATGAAAAGTATTTTATATTCAATTAAATATGTCAATAAATATATTACAAATGGGTTGTCTAAAAAATTTCAGTTCAGAATATGATTAATTAACAATTAAAACATTTCTTTTTTAAACATTTCACTGGTTTATTTTATTTTATATGCAAACGTTAGGTTGACAATTTTTTTCCGTCACAACTTTTGGGTAGGTAGGTATAAACAGGTAATGTTGTAGACCAAGAGGCTACTATATCAAATGAACGTAACGCGCGCGCCAATATCCTTGGCAGGAAAAATGAGTTCGGATGGTGCGGGGTCGAGCGGGATTATCGCTCTTTACCCACTTCATCGCTGTAGGCCCGGACGCCTCGTAGAGGTAGGCCCTTTCCCCGTCATTCCGGACCGCCAACGCGGCCGGATTGGATCGGTTCGTGGGGCCTCCTCCTGTCCTGGCTGGGCCCCGCCGGCTAGGGCCCTTTCTTCTGGCGCTCTTCTTTCTTCGCCGGCTCGTCTGTGTATACCCCCGGGGGTGTCGTGTATCGGTCGCAA